>NW_028281653.1:37500-154537 GCF_059751285.1 Brachycentrus maculatus | reverse complement strand
GTGCTGGAACAGATACAGGGTGCGTGATAATTAGGGGGTGCATCGATTATACAGTTCAGTAATTATTACGCATTTGATAAGGGTGAAACGGTTCGCGGGGTAGTAATGAGTTCCACCGCGTGGAACGGTGATAATTTATTATCAGAGACGTAAAAATAAACAGATGTTGGGGTGGAATTTATTGTTCGCGAGTTCTCAAGGCCGCGAGGGTAAGTATGAAGCCTAAAGTTACCCTGTTTGTAAACTGATGGTTTTAGTAATTCAATTTAATAATTAAAATATATTTATATATCATTAATTAATTATTACATCACACAATACAAAGTACATACAAACTTTCGACTTTTCTTACGCCTCGCTTTAAATATATACAAGAAGTAAAAACTTATTATTTTATGTTTGTTAAAAGTGACGATGAAGAATCGATTAATAATTCGAATTAAAACCGATTTTAATAACGACCGTAATTAAAGACTAAAATTTAATTTTTAAAAACATAAACTGAAATGAATTATAAACCGAGAAAAAAACATCTCAAATACGCTTTAATAATTTTTTTTAAGCATTGAAAAAATACTTATATCAAAATAATAATATGTATCATGAAATGCATAAATGTGGTGGAGATAACGCTTATTTTGAGTATTTTGGCATTCAATCCACTCTACTTACCTCTGTAAGGAAACAACGTGAAAACTAATTGTTTTATTAACTGTTGGTTAACAACATTATTGTCATTTCATTGATTAATTCGGCAGTGATTTGTGGTAATATCTGTCTATTTTTAATTTAAGTTTTACTTGGTAAATACCACTATAGTTTTAAAAAACACGTTTAATTTAAATAAAAAAACGACTTTTGAAAATTACTTGATTCACATAAAATTTTTAAATATCTGTTAAGACAATGTAAAACATTGTTATAAAAAACAAAAAAAAAATCTCGACCACCTTAAGATTGTTTTATGTTCCTGAAAAGAATAATATTTTTTGATGACTTCTGAGTCTTGCATTATTTTATAAGAGCTTGTGTTTTACACATACATTTTTAGTAGTGTTCAAGGAATTTAGTTGAGTTAGTGTTTTTGTTGCGCTAATGTAGTTAATACGGCAAGAACATGCACAGGGTGATAAGGAAGGAATGCTCTGCACAGTCGAGATACCAACTTGTTATACAGGGTGGAGCGTTACACAGGTGAAAATTTATACTAGTACATTGTGTTATTTGGTTATAATTTTGAAAATTTACAGAATATTAACATGTGATGAAAAAACTTTTACTGAGTATCGATTCGTTATTAATTTTGTACTTAAAAAAATACGGTGTTTTGAACCCAAACGATTTTATTTTATCCACTATTTTATTTTACGTTCAATTATTCTTTGCGATCAATTTATCCCAAAACTGGTAGTAGACGATTAAAACACCGTATAAAATATGAACATGTAAACAATCAACGGATATGTTGAAAAAATACTGACAAAAGAGACATACTCCTACAATTAGGTTAGTAAAAAGTAAGTAATTTCATGAGTTTCAGAAACATCAAAATTTTGAATCGATATAAACTTGTAAATGTAAATAATGTTTGAAGGCCTAAATGTAATATCTTCAATATTTACATACATTATAACTTCACACAGTCGTGATATTGGTGGTTTCGATCAACTAATCAAAGATACTAAATGATATTCACACAATTATATTATTTTTAAACAAGTATTAACTAGGTTTTTCTGTAACACCTATTCGTACCCATTGCAACATAGGACGCCTCATTGGATCGAAGGGTCAATTTGACACAATGATTCAAATTTGGTCAGTCATTAAACGATGACATTATTACATGTGGTTTCTCCAACACTCACGGTTCTTTGATAACCTTATGGAATATTTGATAAGATACAGATAAAGTAATAAGAAAGAGTTTACTGTAAAGACTGAAACTCACATGTATATACGTAATTGATGTATAAAAAAAAACAGTAGGAAACAGTAGATTTATAAACGAGTATAATAGCAATGACCAAGGCACTCGGTGATAATTTGCATACCCATACAAGTACCAGCTTGTGTAACTTGTTTTACAAGTCCTTTGATATTTTTTTTCCGTAATTTCTTGTTAACTACGTTATTTTTTTCCAACGCTTCGACCTTCATAGTGGCAATCATATTCTGGGTTTAGCTGTGCCAGACGTGATAAAGTTGACCCCTGTATTTAGAGGACAAAATACATAAAATAAAATTAACATGGGATTACACAGAAAATATTAAATTCACTTAAAATGGTTCCACTATATCAATATGCTGTAAATTTAAAATATTTATTGTGTAAATTTTTGTAATCGAAAATATAAAATGACATGTCACACGAACGACGCGACGCATTAATTAAAGAGATTAAATGCATTTTCAGTTCCAAACTTTTAATCCGATCCTCAAACAACTGAAAACTGAAAGTGGCTGTATACACACATACATATATATACGTACGTGCTGGATGATAAGTAGGTGGGTATACATAAATAAAGCTGAAGTTCCTATTTAAGCCTTTCGCTTTACTGAAAGCCTCTTTAGTTCTGATCCAGTATTCTACAGCCAGTAACGTTTAAACGTTAATTGGGTTAGTAACGCAACTCTAATCTTTTACGTTAATTCACTTAAATATCAAACAAACACCGTAATTGGCGTTAAGGTATTAACTGGAAGTGAGTGTTAAATGATATTTGTCTAATTTGTAACGAGATCCGAATCAAATCCTCGATTAAGTGATATTTCTTGGTTGACACCTTAATCCATTTAGTTCTGTTGACTTTTATTATTAAAATATTAAAACGCAATCCTTTATTTATTTATTCATATTCTTAATTACGCATTACATTTTTTTACTAAAAAGAGATAGAAACAAATGATATAAGAAATATAAATAATAATAGACATAGAAAAAATACAGAAAATATAAAATAATAAGTACAAAGTTAAAATGCAAAAAAAGAAAAAGAAAATATTTCGAATCTTAAAACGACAGCTGACAGGTATTTTACTGTTGAAAAATAATGGTTTCTGTGTGTTGAAACCAAATCTCGCATAAATTACTCAGTTTTTCTTTATTTATTAATTTTTTATATTAAGGTTTGTTCACAATATTTAGTGCGTCCAAATCTTCATTCACAAATGCTAGATTTGTCAAAAGTGGCAAATATAATAAAAAAAATAATTTGACGTTTTCTAATCTAAATAATACGCCAATTTACAACTGAATAATAATCAAAGGTGGTGAAAAACATTATAAAAATTATTCTAGTTTGATAATGAACTAACAAAGCCAATTAATTGTCATGTTTTTTTTATGTTTAAAAAAAACTTTTAATTTTGCTTAATTTATAAATTGAAAAAAAGATCTAAGTTCCTTTTTCTTTGAAATGTATAACTTATATAGTACATATTTGCTAAGTTTTTTCATTTTCACCTTCAGATTTTTTGTTTTCTGTTTAAATCAATTATTTGTAGTTTATATCAGCACTTTTAATATAATTTTATTTCTGGTAATAACTTTTGTAGGTATTCTTGCCAGTGCCCTTTACTATAACCTAAAATATAATGTATACACACAGACCATGCCTTTCTGGGATATTTTTTTGTATTAATATTAAATAGTTTTTTGTACTTGTATATTTTATTGTGAATTGCAAAAGAATTTAAAATATAGAAAAAAAATTGTGTATAATTTTCATATTCAAAATATACTCGTAAATTATGAGGTTCTATAAATTACAAAATTAATAACAAAATTAAAAACATCAACAAGTTTGGTTTCTATTATATAAAAATATATATTTTTAAATGTTTTTTTTTTTCAATTTCTTTCCATCCGATAGATGTCGCTCGATTGCAAAGTGTTGTAAGAAAGTGATTTCTAGCGATTCGTATCGCCGGGACGATATTAAAAAGCGGGGAGAATTGAAGCCGAAGAAAAACAGAGCGCCTTCCAACGGACGGGAGATCACCGAGCGTGAAGATGGATTCGTTTGAAGACGAAATTGAAAATGAAAAAACTCCGCGCCAGATGTCGCCCGAGCCGGCCGCGTTGAAAAAAGATGAAAGAGGTTTGTTCCTTGGATACCTACAAATTACCGTCTCTGAAAGTACTCGCAAAACGGTGTATCTCTATTTTTAGAGCCAGGCAGACTCCTATCGAAAAGTCAACTTGTAGTTCTGATATGTGGAGGTCCTCACCAAAAAGTTACATTTCCAGTATTGTACAAAAAACATTTAATGCAAATTTGTTCTGTTTATTGCATTCTATGGAAATCTTAATTAAAGTTACGGCAAAACGTGACCAATCCTGTGTTAAACGAATATAAAATCATTAAATCGCACCAAAACGCACCAATTTTACAAGCTAGAATTCCCGATTACTTAAAATCATTTACAATGGAAATGTAACGTTTGGGTGAGGACCTCCACATATGTATACAATGGAGTCCTGGTTTCAACCATAATGTATGTATGTGAAGCATGCATGAAGTACGTAAAGTAACTAGGTGATAAGATCTACGCTTCAGGTACATGGCTAGAGTGATTTAAAATAAATATTACAGCAAACCTTAATTTATTTTGAACTCTAGTACCCGAACCAAGTACCTCTTACCACTACACTATAGAGGGGTATGGAATTAGATTAAGCATAAGAAAAATTGGTTATTAAATTTTTTCTTGCAAACTGTTAAATTTCGTACATTTTTTTTAATATAAAAAAAAAAACATGAGGTGAAGCAAAGATAGACGATTTTTCTCAAACCACAAGTCGAAAGCACACAGAGATATTAAATGAAAATTAATTAAGCTTAAAAAAGTAAAAGAACTCTTTAATAAGAATGTTTAAGACTCTAAAATACTAGAATTAAAATATCATTATTTTTGTAAACGTGAGTTACGAGTATTTGAGATACGACTAAGAATCAATATATTTAAAACGGGATATCGTTAGGAGCAATTTCGATACTTGAGACACGTGTCACGAATATATTCTAACATTTCATTCAGAGAAAAGTTAAATATTTTTTAAAGTATTTCTTCACAGCCCTCTGAAGAATAATTCAGTGGCGTGCGTTTCTTATAGGCATAGGCATTTAAAAAGTTCCTACCTTCCTTAAGTTCAATAAAAACAAAAACCGTGATAATGAAAGTAATGTACGCTAAATTATAAATATATTAACATGTAACTACGTGTTTTCTGTTTTAGTGATAAAATATACATTATTAGTGGTTTGGAAATTTAAGGAAGGTGTGTTTTAAGTTATTTTTCGTATTAAAAAACTGACTTCTCCAACACTAACCACGAGACCACAACCCGACACTATTTTGGAGGTCCGAGTTTGATTCCCACGAGGGTCAAAACAAATAGTGTCAAAATAAGTGATTCTTTAATGTCACCTTAGTTTATTTATTACCACCTTAGACTGGTACCAGAAGCGCAGAATTTATCACCTTCCTTCATAAAATTAACGCTCAATATAACACTGTATACTCAATATAGCATATGGTGTGTGTGAGGGTTAGAATTCTTAGCTCTTCTTCTAAGAAGTGAAATTTATATAAATCGAGACGTGAGGTGCCAATATTTTAACAAGGGCCTACCAGAGAGGTGGCGGGGGTCTGTGGTCTGGGTATATTATTAGTATTTTCTAACTAACCATCACGCCGCTTCCCCACAGGGATAGGCAGAGAGAATAGAACGCCACACCATTCTTCTGTCTTTGCAAACATTCTTCGCCTCTTCCACGTTCATGCATCTCCTCATACAAACCCGCCGATTATTACGACTCCTAACCTGACCACCTACAAGTATTTAGTATACCTGATCGTGCCATGTTTTTTTCGGTCTTCTTCTGCTCCTTTTCCCAATTCTATTTTCTAATATATTAAAAATATGTAGCTATTTTAAAATATAAATTACGTTGATCCAATGCATACCGTATTAGATCAACGCGGTGTTAATAGTATAATAATTTTTAATTTCACGAAGAAAAGGTGATCTGTCTTTTGATTCAGATTATTGATCTACGACCAATAGAACGCCCTGTATAATAATAAATTTGTAAGACATGGATTTATAACGTGTTGCTCATAGGTGGTACACGTGTTTATCAGTGAATTGTTTATTATTTTATGCCCAAATTTCTCACAGCACAACCCTAATTTTATCTTACCCTAACTACATACACTTAACCTAACTTACCTTCAGACCTTATGAAGGGTGGAGATTAACTCCAACGTCTTAATTTAGCTTTCAGATATTCTTTAACGCTTAGAAACCTACACGTGGAAAATATGTATATTGTATCTTAAGATCGTGAAATACATAAGTCAGTTAATATTTTTTAAAATGTTATTTCCAATAAACAAATCAGTTAAAAATGAATGTGAACTTTGCTAATCGAAGTTGAATAAAGTGATCACTTAAACCAGTTTATGACGGTCGTCAGCCCCGTAAATGCCCATAATTCCATATTCTTCTTCATCTTTGATGAGATGTCAAAAAATAATATGAAAAAAATATTTTTTATATTATTTAGAAGTTTTACTTGGTAAATACGTATTTTTCTCTTAATCTATTGTGACAAGTGTTTCGATGCATTTCTCATCATTTTCAAACACCACGTAAATTAAAAATGGGTAGATATTACCACAAAGTTACCTTTCTGTATCCTAAAATGGCGTATATATCATCGACGCTGTGTTACTTAGATCATTAATTTTATGACTGCAGGATAATTAGTTCAACGTTTCAGGTACCATTTCTAGGTATTTAATAAATATTATAACAAGTCTATGTAGACATGTGAACGCACGATTCTAATATTTTATGTACTGAAACATTAAATCGAAGGTACTGTCTTGCCAATGTATAATTTTGCAGTATTGTATGGGTAGTTTATGAACAGTACCTACATGAAGGTACATTTTTTACGTTTCTGCTTGTATTTGGAATAGCTCTTCGTCAATACAATACAATGCAAAGCTCAGTACGAAAACTAGTTGGCATATGGTTAGGGAATACAATTCCGGGATTTTGGGATCTGGGAGGATTTTCAATGCTATACCAAAGATCCCGGGTTCATACATTTAATTGATACTAAAAATATAATTAATTTATAAGCACTCAACTCTAGGATATAAATAAAGTAACTCAATTGTTAAATAACGTTTAAAAAATCTAAAAAACTAACTAACTAACTAACCATCACGCCTCTTCACCGCGGAGGTAGGCAGAGATAACAGAACGCCACAACCATCTGTCTTTGAACACAAAGTTACTTCGCCTCTTTTACATTCATACATCTCATCGTAAATACCCGCCGATTATTTCGACTTCTGACCAGACCACACCCAAGTATTTGAAATAGGTGATTATGCCAAGTTGAATAGAAGATGATTTTCTTCGGTCTTCCTCAGTTTTTATTATCACCCACATTCGCTTCATAAATTCATTTTGCTATTCTTTCTTCACTCATTCGATTAACATGCCAAAACCATCTCAACACACCTTTCTTTTTTTTATCGATAATGTTAACATTTTATATTTTTTTCAAAACGTTATCTAAGGTATTATTATTTTACATAATAGACGATTTTATATTTTAAATATTAATTTGTATTAATACAGAATTTTGAATCGGTTTAAATTCTTCTTGCTCGATACCTGGAGAGGTCCCGATATCCCGGGATCGAACGTTTCAAATCCCAAAATCTCGGGAGAATCCCGGGTGTGCAAAAGAGCTTGGGGAATCTATTCCCTAAGTAGTTTGTACTTGTACATACGTATGCAAATAAAATACAGGGACTTTAATTCATGAAGCAGTGAGCGTAGGGAAATATGGTGATATTACTGAGAAGAAAATGTTTTTTTTAAACCCAAGCGGAGGCTCTCTTCATAGCAAACATACCTTTAAAAAAACCTTTTACTTTTATTAAAATTTGACGTGTAACACAGACGTATAAAGGTGAAATCTCATTTTACGGCAGAATATCATTGACAAATATATATTTTAATATCCATACATAAAAAAAGCTTTATAAAATAAATTTTGTCTTTTATAAAGATGTGAATAATGGTTAACAGTAACCTTTTTGGCTACCCAATTGGGATGGTATTTATTTCTTTTTCTTGGTTTATTTTTTTTCCAGCTTAAGTCTTTGATGTCAAAAAATAAAAGAATACATAAGGAGCTTGAAAATGTAAAACACATTAAAATTTGTGCACCGATTAATATGATTAGGTTTAAATTATCTAATTCAAAAACCGAATTAACTAACAACTTATATCAAAAGTCATTATTTAATTCAGTAATTTTAATCGATTGTCCGTGTTTAGGTTTCACAAACAAATGAGTTAGGCAGTACCGATTTTAATAATGAAATAAATGAACAAAATGATAAATAAGAAAAAAAAGACATATAAGGCTGAACAAGGGATTATTAAAAATAATTAAGAAGAGTTCTTTATGGTGGACGGCGAGAGAATGACTAAGAAAATATATGTGGTGAATGTGAGCGGAAAAACAGAACGAGGACGGCCAAAAAGGACTTGGTACGACCAGATCAATCAGAACCTAAAATCTGGTGGTATCAAATGTCTACGTAATCGGAGGGCATGTTTGTCTAGATGTATGGATGTGAAGGAAGCGAGGAGTGTATGTCAGGACGGAAGAGTATGGCGTTCCATCCTCCCTACTTACCCCTACGGGGAAATGACTTAATGTTAGTAATAGTAGTAGTAGTAGTAGTAGTAAATTATAAATAAAAAATAAAAAAATCATCGTTTCTAAAAAGTAATGATTAAAAAAAATATATGATTATTCATGTAAAAAAACTCACTTCAATTTCAAAATATTTTAAGCACATAACAATAGAAAGTGTTAATTTTTTAACATAATCTTTCAGGCTTATTCAAGTATGTGTCGATAATTCGGGAAGTATTTACACAAAACCGATTAAATAATATTGCAATTAGCTTCACGAAAATTTCGCTAGATGTCACTTAAAACTTGGATATTTCAGTTTCATGGTGTATTTCCCAGAAAAATGTAGAAAGACGGGTAGTCTGAAACACGCTGTATCAAAACCGTTAGTTTACGTTAGTTAGAATGAAAGGAATTTAATATAACGGGTTTCAAGAAAACTGTCGTATGTTCTGCGTCTAGGATAATGTAAATTCCTTGTATTAGTTTAACTTGACGTTATGTGTTTCTATTCGGTGCTCAGTGAACGATGTTTCAGTAGATTTATATTAGGTATCAATAAAATATTATTTTTATTTTCATTCTACTTGAGTCAAATTCTGTCAAGGCTTCTGACGTCACAGCGGCGTGTATGAAAATATCATTGTAAGGAGATTATTAGAAAAAAGTCATAAATTTGTGAGTGGTGTGGCGATGGTGAGTTTTTTTTGTCTACACTTGAAAAAAATTAAAAAAATTAAAAATTATTTTATTTCTTATACTTAATCTTTAAAGATTAATCGAGTATGCTTTTCGTATAAAACAATTTTAAAGCCGAAGCCTGATAAACTATAATTGGAGATTCTCAAAGGCCTATTAATTTCAGGAAAACTTTTAAACTACTTCGGCAAAGTTTGAATGAAATTCATCCCCTTGTCCAATAGGGTGGTCGCGTTTAACAAGCTTCCGGGCAACTATACACATACGTACAGTACAGCTTACTATACTTGCTCGATGTTAAGGGGGTTGTCTATATACAACTTATAAAATATATAGTAATTACAGCAAACAAATAGAGCAAAAAAATAGATTTACATAATTTAACCTAGCCCGGCCATAATCAATTTTCCTTGTAAAAAATACCTGGATATTTTAAATAAAAACACGTTTAAATTGTTGAAAAAGAAAACTGTTGGTTTCAAATTTTTTTGTAATATCAATTTAAATTATTTAGGGCAAATTTTCGATTAAATTATATATTTTTTAACTTCAGAGTTTTTTAGTAAATAAAATCATAACACCAACATGAATTTGCTGTATTAAAAATATTGGTTACCAAAAATAATCTCTATTGCAGAAGCTTCAAGTTATTTGTGTGTATCTATCGGCCTTAAGAGTTAAATTTATCGACTTTGGCTCACTTCTTCAATTTGTTTTCTTATTTTTATTGTATTGAATAAGCTCTTATATCTGTTCAAATTATCGAGGATTTGTTTGTGAAACTCAAAAAGTTTTAAAAAATTAGCTTTTTTTGATGGTCTGATCAAATTGTATGTGTGTAAACGTGTGATTTTTTGTCAAATAATGTTAATAAAAAACACGTAAATAGTAGTCATTGCAAAAAAGGTATTATCATTATTTATAAATTATTAACTAACGAATGAATATTTAAATCTTTTCATTTTTAATTTAAGTTCTACTTGTTAAATACCACTATTTATAGGTAAAAGTGGTATTTAACAAGAAAAAATAAAAATAAAAATAAATTTATAAATACAAGGCCAATATAAGGATGTAGCCGAGTAATTGGTTATTTAGGTTATTTCGTTATTTTGTTTCAAACCACTTTATTTGGAAACGTCTCAATAAAGTAAATAAATTGATTTCATCATGTTTTGACGTGCCTTCACTCGGTATATTCGAAATAAATTCCGTTTTGATCCGAAACTATTATAAAAAGGAAAAGAAATTATTATCCTTCATTTCGAGTTGTCAATTTCCGTTCTTTTATTGCTTTCTCGTCTTAGTGAGGCGTTTTCTTGAAGATTTTATTTGATGAAAACACAGCAATTAAAGATATTTCCAGTGAGAAACAATGTGAATCTTCTTCATCTTATTCTGGTTCAATGGCAGTCTACTTTATTACCATAATTACATAGCAATGTTTGTAGGATGTCAATGGAAGATTTTATTTTTATGAGAATATTTTTTCATAACCAGTGTTTTCAAAATATTCGTAGACTGGTTGAAATGTCTTACAGTAAATAAAGTTGGCTGATCAATATTTTATTAATATTGATTTAATTTTTATTGCAGACAAGGAGTTGGATAAATGGTCAACCGAACAAATAGTGATTTTTGACAATCGGTAAATTAATTTTTATTTCCCGATCTTTTCTCTTTCATCTGACTTCAAGGTTCTAAAATAAAGACTTCACTAGTTATTACATTTAGAAGAAGTGTTTTAATTTAATATTAAAAAGACTGTAATTTCCCATTAAAATTGGCAACGTATTTTTAGGGATAGGCCAGTATTGAAGTGAAACATGAAAGAAATAAAAAAGAAAATGGAAGGAAGGAAAATACGAATGTGTAAAAAAAGTACGGCTGATATCTGACTGTAAACAAATTATTTAGATTTTGTAATCAAGAGTCGGAGTCTAGCGTCAATTTAAGATATTATGGATGTTTATAGGTGTGTACGGAGTTCTAACCACATTGCAAACCACCGCTACAAATTGGACGATGCTAAAACTAGTAAAACTGTCGAACAATGTTTAAAAATAAATACAAATAAATAATGACGTTTAATGGCTAGAAAGTCGCGTATACTAGCCATGGACATTTATTATTTTCGATGACGTATGGGGTGGGATTCGGTGGTCGGGGCAGAGTTTGGGGGTTGGAAGTTGGTTGAAGTCTGTGACTTATTGTCAAGTAACTTATTGGCCCATACAGTCCGCTGGGGGAACTTTTACTTCTTTTGATTTAAACTTCAGTCTTGTGGGTCTCAGGGAAAATATTATCTTTTGTGTCCAAACTTTACACGTGGCTGCCAGAAATATTAGCCTTTTTCGCAGAGTTATGTGTTTGTATACGAGATAAAAACGATACCTACGCAACGGCGTCTTTCTTGAAAAAAATATGACACTTAACAGCCTTAAAATGACTTTTTGTGAAGAAAAGTGGGTTAAGTTTTTCGTAAATATTTACGATAGATATTTTCGCATCCGTAGCTAAAATGCAAGTGTTCTGTATAGCGCTTATAACATCATTATCAATATTTTTTGATTGTGTATTAATTCAAATTTAAATGAAATTTATGTAGGCGAAATTAAATTAGATTAATTAAAAGATACTTTGTTTCTACTATCATATCAGGGTATCATGTTTCGAACTTATCACGTTTTCATTAACTCATTTCTTTATCACACAAAACATATGAACGTTTTGTTAACAGCATAGAAAAATGTTTATACGAAACATTCACACACACGACGATATAAGTTTGATGTCGCGCTGAAAGAAAAATATAACCCACGCTGTTTCCTGTGCTCCTGGTATTCTAACGTCGGTTTGTGACGCCAAGTTGAGTCAGGCATAGTACATTTTCAGATGAGCTCGGAATAAACCAAACAATATTTCTGTGGTACGAAACATCTTTGCAGCCCTGGTACATAGATCACCCAATAAAGTAACATTATCACAAAATTCTATCGTTCTTTCTTCCTCCGGTGAATTTTAACCTTTTATAAATAAAAAAAAATCGAAAATATTTGGATAAGTTTCTAGAAATTGTACGAAATAATAATTTAAGTCTTGCATCCACGGACGACACATTGATCAATTGTCAATTTTAAGACGTGATAATTACGCAAAGTCATTTAAATCTATGATTACGTGTCAATCCGCCATTTTGACGTGCATGCAATCCATTTCGCGTAGACAAACTACAATCAAATTTTGTAATTACCAGGCTATCATACAGCCGAAGGTGTGTCATTCAGCCGCGGTTAGAATATATACAAACATACTATATGCCACGCTGTGCCCCACTCGAACGGTTGTCGGAACCAAGCCATTGTATCAGGAGCACATAACGGTTCGGTAGGTGTCTGCCGTCGTCTGTACAGAGAATAATCGCACAACAGAGTACTCTGTCGCTTGTATGAGTTGTTTCAGTCGGAGAAACTCCCCCGTCTTCTGGGATCCTGGTATTACAAATTTGTTTTTATTCTTGTGAAATACTGAAATTTAGCGTGCACCACACATTATTATTAGAAAATTTTCGAGAGTGAGTGTGATTTTTTAAAAAAGTATTTTAATATTTTGTTGAATTTATTTCCTATTTTCTTTTTTAAACTTGAAGATTTTTTTTACAATTTGTACTAACTGACATTATAATTTACGTAAGCTGTGGATTATGCAATACTGCTTATCGTGTCGAGAAGATACTTGGTAATTTGTCTTGATACCCTAGAAGGATATGTTAAGAAAAAAACATATGTCCTGAAGTAGTAAAAAAAATGTAATGAAATTAATGAAAACAATATTTTTTTTTTCTTCGTGTAAATAAAATAACAAATTCTAAGAAAAATCACAACAATACACGGAAGCAAAAGTAGGACATATTTATATATTCTTTTATTTATTAAATAGAACGATAAATAAATAATGCTGTTCACATTTTCTCAATTTGTTTCGTCTCGATAATAATGTTTATGAATCTTTCCCGCCCAATGTAAAGAGGTTTGAGATGACGTCATACATTTCAGCTTAACACGTTTCTGCTGTAAAAAGTGTCAGAAACAATTCACCTCTTCTTCATTTATGATTCCCTGTTCTCGACTGCTACTAACTCTTAGGGAAGGTTAGCAATAAATATCATTCGATGGGTGCCACGTCATCTTTACGTCACCTGGGTATTAAAAATGATACATTTATATTTTATCGATACCGTTCAAGACTAACTAATTTTTTTTTGCAGAAAAAACTGTACTAAAATAAAATATTTCAAGAGACCGCCAAACGTGTAATGTATTCAAAATTAAATATAATTACTGAAAACATTGTAAAATTAATAAAACACAATCATTCTTTTAACCACATTTATTTTTGGTACCATTATTCCAACCGGTTTTTACAAAATACCTTGTTTTCTTCAATTATGTTTCAATCCCAATCTTTATATTTAAGATTTCGAACAAAACATTAACATATTTAATTTCACATTTCCGAAATTAAGCGAAGTAAATCGGGATCCCAGTGTAAATAAGTGGTTTAAATTTAATATTAATTCAATCTTAGTTTGTAGGTAGTTCATAAAATTGCAAGTAACAGTTTATTGTCCAAAGGATTTATCTGAATGTGCATAATATGTGCAATGTGCAACATTGGTAGATAATTGGCGTAATTTCTAGATCTGCATGTCCCCCAAGGCAGAGAGCGAAGCAGTCGCAAGTTAGGGAGTAATTGGATCATGTGTGATGGTTCTGTTCTGGGAATTATAATTGCATATAAGCTCTAAACTCGGCTCTAAACGTCGCTTTGTAGGAATATGATCAGAGCAAGAGAGGTCATACATAATGCAATTCTCAAAAATAAACGTTAACGTACCGGAACTTAGATAAAATATACATACGAACATATTGTTTATAGACTCGGCATTTACTTTGTAGGATGACATCGTAAAATCTATAATAAAAAGTATTTATTTGATATTATGAATGATATAATAAATTTAAATAATTATTAAAAATTATGCAAAGAGCATGTGGCTATTATTATGTTACAGAATTCATTTTCCATATTGGAATTAAGAAATTTGGAATAGGGTTTCAAGAGGCTAGAATCATTTGGACCTTTGCAAATCTTCTTACATTATTTTGCTTTAAAACTTGTATGACAAGTAAAGTTAAATAATTTTAAATAATTTTAAAAATATTTTAAAATCAGAATCCCTTTACATGGTAAAATTAGTAAAAGCTTTACGATTTTATAATAATGTGGAACTTCCATCCTTTCAGGAACACCGAAAGTTTTCGCACAATTTTGACTTTCAAATCCATTTAAATCCCGTCTGTGCAGGACACAGAACTTAGTGTCGTTCCTTTGAAAATTGCTTTAATTAGACATTTGCTTCATGATAGTTCTGGGGAAACTTCCACCAGAAGTTCCACAGAATTGCATATTCATTCCACTCTTTCTTTTCCAGCATGACAATACGCTGCACCTTGGTGAAGCAAATTTGAAATTTATAGCGATTCCATTACGATTTAATAGCTTACTATAAGAAATTCTGTAAAACGAAGCAATTTTATAGTTATTTAAAAAAGAATATGTTTGGCTTAAAAATGAGTAATATTGATAATGAATATTATAATTAGAAAGTAAATGAAAAAGGAAGTAAAATGTATCCATACTATCCAATACAATTAATCAAATTTCTAGAACGTTTTATATTTTCATAAATATACTATCTGTTGTGTATTTATTATATTTAATTTACATACAAGTCATAAGCTCTAAGTTATTTTCAATCAGTGATATTATAAAGATAACTAGAAATATGCTAAATACTCACTAGATACGTTTATGAAAGTTTATCGCATTCACCATATTCTTAGATCTCAAGATGAATGTTATTTGCACTTGACTAAATCTTTTATCAACATTTCTATCTTTGTTCAATAACTACTAATCTCCAGCAGACTATAGTTAACAAAATATAGATTACATAATTAAACTGATCGTTTACAATTAAACGTTCATAAAACAAACGGAGTGAATCCATATTACGTAAAAATTAAGTTGATTATAACTCTGGGTTTGGCCAATTGAAATTACATCTTTGTTCGATAGTTAGTGATTGAACGACGGTAGGGTAAAAACGTTAAGTCTTGTGAACGTTCGGAGTTGGTTACGCCGTTAAATTTTCATATTTGAACCGTCGGTTTGTCGGTTACCCAGAGTTTAAAGGGAGGCGGTTAAGAGGGGAGATCGGGGTGAAATGGAGAAAATTCGCAAGTGCAAGATTACAGAATGCATTATATGGAAGATGGTTGTTCGTAGTTGGACCGGGCTTCTTGCGGGCCGACCGCAGACTCTAGCCAGATGGTGCATACTCGCCACTTTCCTCTATCGCGGAGACGGCGCATTTAATAGTCGAATGGAATTATGCAGTGTTTTTCTATGTTATACTGTCCTACACCACTACGGAAATATGACATCGAGCATTCCTTTAGACCCTGAAATGCATTCAAAAGTGTCCACTTAATGGCAGACATCACAGACCAAGCTAAATTAATTCAAATATTCGAAATGAATATGTAAACTCAAAATTATTCACTAATTAGATAACAGGAGTGTGTTTACTTTACATTATCTTATCATATGTACCGTAATCCCAATACAATTCAAAAATATTTATTACTTAATAAAACTTATACATATTTCTCGTTCTATTTCAAATATCATTTGCGTTTATATGCAATAATGTTCACTCGGTGACAAATTGTGTAATTAGATGAGGAAACAAATAATAAAGGATATATTATAAAAATAATTGATTGAGATAATAAGTTTGGAGTCTACATAATTTATATATTTGCATTATAAATATTTTGGATTAAAAAAGCTTTATAAATTTTTACCATACACATATTCAGAATTTAAATTAACATTAATGTTTCTTCACTGGAGACATATATGTATTATCATAGATTCTCCATACATTTTAAATGGTTTGAAATATATACATCCGGTAATTGACGCCTGCTTTCACATATCGCTCACTCCTTTCAAGAACGTCATAAATAAAAAATCGACAATTTTCAGTTGAGCATATTTTCGGAATGCCCAGAAAATGTGCTATATCCCAGAAAAAGAGGCATATTTTTAACTTAATATTTACCCGCCACAGGGCAGAAAGTGTTGTTTTTTCAATTTGACGAAAAGGTATTGTTTAATTATTTTTTTAAATAAACTAAATATTTTTCAAATGGAGAAAAAACCTTCAGGTTTTTTTATTTTTTTTTTTTTTATTTATTTATTTATTTATTTATTTACGGTTCACAAACAATGAAAAACATATTACAATAAACGAAATACAGTGCAATACAGATAGTTTTGATGTTTTTCATCAATTACATGGGAACACAACAAGCTTACAGAAACAATAAAGGTGCAGGTTAAACACATAAGTATAAACAATAGTAATTTGGTGGTAAAAAAGGGTAGTAACAATTAAAAGTAATGAAGTAAGAAAAATAAAAATAAAAATTAGAAGTAAAAATAAAAAGTGAAATTAAACTACGCTAC
This sequence comes from Brachycentrus maculatus, assembly GCF_059751285.1. NCBI lineage: Eukaryota > Metazoa > Arthropoda > Insecta > Trichoptera > Brachycentridae > Brachycentrus > Brachycentrus maculatus. The sequence goes on along the minus strand of NW_028281653.1, from coordinate 137,495 downwards.
ATAAGGTATAAAATTCAAAACTCCACCAAATTGGTGAAATCAATTTGAAATTGATTTCACCGATCCGGTAATAGTCCTCTTGTATTTCTCCGTGCCATCATTAAATATGTCGATGGTCACATTATCAGTATTTTCTAAATTATTATACAATCTTAGCATCCTAGAAATGGAGTTAAAGTGTGCCATATTATTGTTATATACTGGGAGAGAAAATGTGTTGTGCCTCCTTAATCGCCGAGAGGGAACATTCATCGCTATCTTCTCGACACAAAATGCTGAATCAATGTTACCATGGATTATATTATAAAGATACATTAAGTCTGCAATTTGTCTCCTGATTTCCAATTTGTCAATATTGAAATATTCTAGGCGCTCCTCATAACATAACAGAGTTCGGCCTAGGTGACATTTAAATGTGAGCATACGAAGAAATTTTTGCTGCACAGAATCAATCATATTTACATAAGTCAAATAATGAGGTGACCAGACAACACATCCAAATTCTAAGTTACTACGAACCAATGAATAATATAAAGAGATTAGTGATGCTGGATTTTTAAAAGGTTTAGCAATTCTAAATATGAAGCCCAGCATTTTTAATGATTTTTCTTTGACTTTATTGAAATGCGTGGAGAATGTGAAGCGCGAGTCTAGAGTAATTCCAAGATCTAGAATTGTGTTAACAGAGTTAAGGTCGACATTATTAATGGAATATATAAAGTTTTTTTGGATTCTATTTCTTGTAAACGTAATTTTGAAACATTTTTGAACATTTAACTTCATATCATTCAACATACACCAGTTGTTCAATACATTTAGATCATTTTGGAGGAGTTGAATGTCCGTTGTAGTTTTTATTTTTTGAAATATTTTCAAATCATCGGCATACAAGAGAAAATTACATTTTAACTGAGATCCAAGATCATTGATAAAAATTAAAAACAATAGTGGACCAAGGTTAGATCCCTGCGGCACACCTGATGTGACGAGTATTGGAGATGATTCATATCCATTCAGACAAACCACCTGAGTTCTATTTTTTAAATAGGATGTTATCCAGCGCAGGAGGTTGCCATGAATGCCAATTGCTTCTAGCTTTTTTAATAATATGTAATGATTAACTTTATCAAATGCTTTTTGAAAGTCAGTGTACACTGCGTCCACCTGATACCCTTCATTCAATGCAGAACAAATATAATCACAAAATTCAAGTAAGTTCGATGCTATTGAACGCTTTGGAACAAATCCATGTTGTTTAGAGCTTATTAGTGGCCTACAGTATGACATAATTACAGCGTAAATTAGTTGTTCAAATACTTTTGCAAAACACGATAATATGCTGATAGGTCGGTAATTTCTCATGCAAGATTTGTCTCCTGATTTATGGATGGGAATTATATTAGCCATCTTCCACAAATCGGGGAAGATACATTCATTTAGAGATTTGGTGAAGATAATATGTAATGGCACACACAATTCGTCACAGCAATTTTTTATAAAAACACTTGGGAGCTGATCAGGTCCTGGACCTTTGTTATTATCTAGTTTTTTAAGACACAACCTTATAGTCTCTACACTTATATTTATGTTAGAAAGATTGAACTGGCTCAATGTATTGAGGTGATCAACAAATGTATTAGATAACTGACTAGGATTTGATTGATTAAAAACAGATGCAAAATATTTTGAGAATACTTCTACTATGTCTCCTCCATTATTTGCATGTATATCATCAAAGTTCATAAGTTTGGGAATGCAATTTGTGGCACAAAGAGATTTAGAATATGACCAAAAAACTTTAACATTTCCCACCAATCCTTCTTCAATGGAATTTATATAATTTTTAAAGCATTCCTTTTGTAATGCTTTAGATCTTTTCCTTAATGTTGAAAATATTTCATAATCTAGGGGGTTACCATTATTTTTTGCTCTCATTCTGTATTTATTCTTTTCTTTCAAAATTCTAATAAGTGGTTTGCTAAACCATTTTGGATAGTGACTGTTCATTTTATTATTTTTCATTGGGACGTGATTATTTATAATATCCCAAAGTATATTATAAAATGTTAAGACCATGTCATTTGTACTCGATTCTTTAAATTTCATGGACCAGTCTACTGACAAAAGGTCTTGACGACATAGTTCATAATTACATTTACTAAAGTTGTATTTCAGAGGGTTACAATTTTCATTTAGTAGCTGAACAGTTTCAATTTTTAGGGAAATCTCAAATGAGGGATGATGTTGATCAATTGGAGTCAAACCAATTGTAGAATTAATTTCAATGTTATTTTTATCAGAGAAAACGAGGTCTAATATTTTACCTAAAAAGATCTGCTGCGTAGTAAAAAGTTCAATAAGTGGCTCAATAATTTATTTTTAAAACATTGTGTTATATTTTTAAACTTTAAAAACGGTCTCCTGAAAAATCAAGTTTTTTGATTTATGACGTTCTTGAAAGGAGTAGGCGATATGAGTTCTTATAACAATTTCAACTATTATTATCAATTTATTGAGAACTCTTCATCAATTGTTTCGATATTCAATAGGTTAATGAATAAAGAAATCAGATTATACGGCTATAATAATATTTTATTTACATATTTAATTTAATAATAGTTCTCCTGTGGATATGTAAGTTTCTGTTTGATTTATTTCTGTGCTTCGTTCTTGTTATCGTACGAGATATGTATGATTTGGGAGGCATTTTAATGAGATGTGTGTGTTATTTTTGAACGCGTATATTAGAATTATTTTAAGTGTGCCTTAATATTTGTTGCCTTAATGTAATTTAATAATTTAAAAAAAATTGATTAAAAAATATACTAATGCAATTATTGATTCAAGCATGTAAATATTATAATTTCCTTGATTGATTCGGCAATCACTTTGTGGTGATTCCTATCCATTGGTAAATATCACTAAATATTAAAATCTATTATGACACGTGTTTCGATGCATTTTTGCATCATTTTCCGCATACGGTATTTGAAAATGATAACTCGTATCACAATAGATTTAAAAAAGGTCATGTTAACCAAGTTAAACTTAATTTAAAATAAATACCACAATTTTTAGTTTTAAATGATTTGCGAATTGGGTTTTGATTTTTCAATCGATGTTAAAATAATGTGGTATTTTTATTTTGTTCTAGAAAAGGTTCTATATGCCCGGAACAGTCGAGGTCTGGTCGGGTCGAGATTACCAGTATCAGGAGGAGTGCCCATAACCGAAGAAGAAGCGATGGTATGTCTCAAAACAAAAATACGCTAAAATCTATCCATCTTTTTCCAATGCTTTTCCAATCGACCAAGACCGTTCTCGTTTCATTCTCCAGGAGCTTCGCAACATAGCCTTCGGGTCTGCGAGCTGCCCGCCGCGAGGGGAGTGGGTGCGCACCCCCTTGGTGTTGCGCAGCGCCTCCCAGCCGCTGGCGTACGGCCTGAGCGCCCCCAGGAACGGAACCAGGGGGCTGCTAGCGGCCCTCGGAGCGCATGTCCTGAAGCACATTCTGTTCGGCTTGGAGAGGCCCAAGGATGCTCTTGGAAGGCAGATGCAGACTGATGCGTAAGCTTTATATAATAAACAAAAAATCAATGACAGATTAAAGGGGTAAGTCACGATCTAGATGATTCAGTATGCCATCAGCTGCGCAAAAAGCCAGTCGTGTCTCCGCGTATGATTTTTAAAAATATATACACATTGGAACTTGGCTTTTTTAAAACTACTACAACTACTACTACTACTACTACTACCATCACGCCGTTTCCCCGCAGGGGTAGGCAGAGAGGATGGAACGCCACACTCTTCTATCCTGACATACACTCCTCGCCTCCTTCACATCCATACATCTAGTCATACATGCCCTCCGATTACGCAGACTTTTGACACCGCCAGATTTTAGGTTCTGATTAATCTGATCGTGCCAAGTCTTTTTCGGTCGTCCACGTTCTGTTTTCCCTCTCACATTCGCCACATATATTTTCTTAGTCATTCTCTCGCTATCCATTCGCTCCACATGTCCATACCACCGCAAAGAGCTCTTCCTAATCTTTAATATTTTTTAAAACTATGTATTAAAAAATATTTCGAAAAACTCTTTTCTTTTCAACACCATATATTTATTTTGACGAAAGACATTTTTTTTCAATGCAAAAACGGTATTTTAAACAAAAATTTAACTACGTTAAATGTCACCTGAGTTTAAAGAAAATTAAGTAGATAGAGTAGATAAAGTAAATGTCTCCAGAAAGTATTCGATAAAATATAAAAAAAAAATTAGGTTTTGACAATATTTTGAGTGCAGTCGAATCTTCTTTCACAAATTATTGATTTCATTCCTCTTAAATGTGTTTTCTTTTTTTACTAGTATCTCAAAATATGTAGATAGACAGATATACGTCGAGATAATCGGTTGGTTTGTAAGAGGAGATTCATAAATGAGGAGGAGTTAGAAGCGCTCTGTCTTTCCAAACACTTTAGAGTTTAGGAATATAGGGTGAGTGGCATTCTATTCTCTCAGCATATCCCAGCTGGGAAGCGCCACGATGCATCGTGATGGTTAGTTAGTTTGTTAGTGAATTAGTCAAGAGTATGGAAGTAGCGTTTACAAGGCCTACAACCTGTTGAGCTTTCCGAAATTTGAATAATATAGTTGCTAACTATGTGTAGAATGGTAAATGTTATAGTGTATTAAGTTTTCGTAACTTAAATTAGTCAAACTTAGGTTGTAAAGCCCTGTAAACGCATAGATTTCCATATTCCATCTCAATAAACTTTCCGTCTAAATTGAGAAACTAAGAAAAACATTTTATTCAAATTATAATATCTGTCATTAAAATTAGAATCAAAAGGTGTATAATATTATTTTCTATTATGAAAATATCTTTATAAAATTAATTAACTTTGTTTTCACCACTTATTTTACTAATACAATTTAACCTTCCGGTTTCAAAAATACCTTGTTAAAGGGTTTGAATTAAAATATACATTAAAATACTCTCACCAAAAACTTCCACACACTCCATAAAAATCCTAAATGTTTAGGATTTTAGGATTTTTATTGAGTGTGTGGATGTTTTTGGTGAGAGTATTTAAATGTTTTTGATTTAAAATATACCCTGATGATGACAAGGTACTGTCGAAACTGGTGGGTTTAATTGTATTTATAAAATAAGTGGTGAAAACAAAGTTAATTATTTTATAAAGATATTATAAAATGTGCCACAAAGTGTTTGCGGAAAACATTCAAGAAAAAAATCTATTATTAGAATTCAAATTGCAGTTGTAGCGTCCACATTCCACATATGAATTATTAAGATACTGACAGTTGATGTTGCTTATTGTAATGAAGTCCATTACGTCATGAAAACGTTTTTAGGATATCATCTAGTATAATATTATGGTTTTATTTTAATATGCGAAGAAAATACCTCATCATATTGTTCAGTTAACAGAAATCTAATATCGTTTCTCTTTCGCAAAGCAAGACAGTCTTACACGTTAGTGACATAGTAACAGTGAATCTTTAAAGCAAGGAAATTAAATTATTCTGGTACGTGTTTTCTCCAATTAAGCATTCTGCGGCCTGACGAGCAGCGACAGCAAGAAGCCTTGATACTCGCGATCGCGGAAGTAATTTGGAGGTGTGGAGGAGAGCTGAAGAAGGCTGTGGTGGGTCTTCCGCAGGAGATAGTCTACGTTTAGCACTCTCACTCTTACTACCAGGATCAGGTCACTGAAAAGGTACATTATTTATTGATTTGGCGTTTAGTTTGTAGAACTCCATTTAATTTATGTATTAATTTGAAATCAAACACAGATTTTTTGAGTCTACTGAGTTGTATTTTATTACCATTCGTTTGATAATGCCCCAACAAGGCGAAGCAATTGTCACAATATTAAATTTTTATGTGGTTTTGTTAATAAAATACAACTTAGTAGACTTAAAAAATCTGTGTTTGATTTAAAATTAATACATAAATGAAAAGGTACATATTGAAATTACTAGATTGAACTCAACTAGTTTTCAGTTATTTGTCGAGAGTCACACAATCAAGGCCAAAAAACACCTATTTTTTTTTTCCTAATTCCATTTCAAATTTGTTATTTTCTCTTGGACAAAAATATCTAAGTAATAAATTAAACACAAATTTGTATATTATTTTTTGACATCTCATCAAAGATGAAGAAGAATATGGAAGTCTGGGCATTTACGGGGCTTACGACCGTCATAGGCTGGTTTGAGTGATCACTTTACAGATTTTGTGAACAAGTATTTGGACACACTCAAAATGTTGTAAATAAATTATCTGGTCAAATTATAAGCTTAATAATAAAAATGAAAATGGTATTTTCTGGCGTTTCTCATGTGTGTGATTATAATCCGGGATTCGGATCTCACATACTAATATAAGAGTTTCTGCTTAATAAAAAGCTTCTTTACATCTCACCAATAGATGTCTCTAGTGAAGTTTTAGTGATTCATGAACAAGGTTTCTAAATTGGTTCATATATATAGAACTTCCAAGAATTTGAGTAGTGTGGTTGTCAATAATGGGTAGAATTGGTGAATGTTACACGTGTGTAAAGTGATCACTCAAACCAGCCTATGACGGTCGTAAGCCCCGTAAATGCCCAGACTTCCATATTCTTCTTCATCTTTGATGAGATGTCAAAAAATAATATGAAAGTAACTCCTGTAATTGGAGATAATCCAGATTTTGTGAACAAGTATTTGGACACACTCAAAATGTTGTAAACAAATTTGTATGGTCGATAAAATATATTGGCATACAAAACATTACTATTCCAACTGATGCATACATATTACATGCCACTTTTTAAGTAAATACATATAAAATAATTATTTAAGTAATATATCCACTGTTCATTTAATAAATATTTCAAAAACAACTGTTTTATTTCATTATTATATAAAAACAAGCCCCATAACATAACTTTAAGAATTTAAAAGATTTAAGCCTGTAAATGCTCAGACTTCTATTGTTTCTATTAAGACATTCCAAACATCTTAATGACCACTATTACTGAATAGAAGTAAAGTTAATGTTATCTACGCTACGCGTCTTAAAAATAGAAAATGGACATGATTGAGACATGCTGAGAATCCCACCTGAGAGCGACATGAATCTCTCATGTCTCTTCTTCCGATCCCGAGGATTTTGGGGAAGGCCATTCACCACTTGTACTCAGCAGAACTTCGGATGCTGAACTGCCAAAGAAATTGTGCTTGACAGGGTGGCTTGCAGATAACTTATGGTGGCCATATGATCCACGCATCCAAGCAAAAATGGAAGAAGAAGAAGACACTACGTAAAAGTGTTAACTTGCTTCATAGTCAACGTGCTAGCAACAGAAAATATTCCCATTATTAATTCGGCATTCAACTTTATTGGTATTTACCAAGTTTTGGTATTTATTTTTGGTATTTACATGGTTAATACCACTTTTTCTAAAATATTTTGTAACATGTGTTTCGGTGTATTCCGCAACATCGTATACGGTGTTTAAAAAAGGTGCGAAAAACATCAAAACACGTGTCATAATAGATTTTAAGGAACAGTGGTATTTATAAAGTAATTGAATTAAATAAACACTCTCCTTATCATTCATTGTTCGTTTTGTGTAATACCACAAAATTATCAATGCTTTTAATGTACAAAAAAACATGAATTATACGTCCAATTACGGTTATGAATTCCTCAGAGATGTGGCAACCAATGGCATGAAAAATTAAACCAACAACTTCTTTAGCTTAAGAGTCACATTGCGCTCCCTTAATTACTTGCTAATTTTACCTCCTTACTTCAATTCAAACACTGTAATTAATCGATGATTGATTGGCGTTTGGCAATTTATATAAAGTAAATACATTGATTCATTCAAAGTTGCACTAGATCTGGGGCCTTTTAAATAAGGGGGACTGATGAAAGAAATAATTGATTGAAACATAAATTAATTATTACTCGAGTTCTAAAAGAGTAAATCACTTTAAAGCGAGAGTTTTGGAGTGTTAGTAGATCTTCAGAAAAAACATCTAGCCATAAAAACTTGTTTGAAACTTATTCTTTGGCTGGTCGAAATTTAATTTTTATGCTGGAAGCTACGTATTATCTTTATTACTCTTTTTAACTTAAATATTACGTCAGATGAATTTCCAATCGTCAATTTTCGATTAAAAGATTTTCTTTAAGCATTAAATATTCAAGTGTTTCAAAGGGTATTAAAATCAAATGGATATTTGTAATCAATCAAGACGAAGACGTGTTTTCTGAAATTTCAAGATATTTTCTTTTCATCTTATTTATTATGTTATAAAATACATTATTTATTAATTAACGCCTCACTTGGCAGAACTTCATCTTTAGTCTTTGCAAATATTCATCGTCTTTTCCACATCCATCCATCTCCTCATATGTGTGAGGAGATGCATGAATGTCGAAATAATTGGAAAGTATGGACCCGTCAATTATTTCGACTCTTGGCCTGACCACTTTCGAGTATTAGAAATACTCCACCATGAAAAGTTTTCCTCGGTTTCCTCTGCTTCTATTTCTAACTACATTCGCCACGTAAATTTGTTTTACCGTTCTTCCCTCATTCATTCGATCCACATATCGAAACTATCTAACACACCTTTTTTAATTTTATACATAATGGTTACCCTCGGCCTTTCATTCTTTCCTAATTTCACACCGAACATTTATAATTCAACGTTTTGCGCACAATCGTCTGAGGGATCGCATTTCAACTGCATTCCGTCTTCCTTTATGCTTCATTTTCCTATCCCATGATTTATTTAAATTATTCCACTATTTCCTTATTTTACTTTCGAACATCTATCATACATCGTTTTGTTATATAATTTTATATGATTTTTATTTATATTTTTTCCAGCTACATATCTTCGAGTTCAACAATTTGGATGATCTACAAATATTTATTAAGCGATATCTATATGTGGTAAGTAAATAAACTTCAAGTCTAGTAGTTGAAACTATGATTTTTCCATGTACGTACTTATTAATATACAGGGTGGCACAAAATCAATCACCCTATTGAAAGATGTTATAATTTTTGCAAATGGCGTCGTCCGTCAATCATATTTGAGATTTGTGAACTGAACAGCTGGAGTAAATAAAAAATTGATAAAACGGGTACAAATGTGTATCAACACTGGCGCTAGCCACTCGACAGATAACATATTTTTTACTTAATTAAAAAAATTGTGAAGATTCAAAAAAAGAATTCCATTATTCAAATACTTTTTTTTGTGAAAAAAGATTTAAAAACGAAATTGGAAGATTAATTTTATACCACTCTTAACCTGTTTGTATACTGCAGCTGTCTAGTTCACAAGCGTCAAATATTATTGACGTACGACGACATTTGGCAAAAATTTTAACATCCTCTAATAGAGTGATTAATTTTGTACCACCCTGAATAACATAATTTACCCAAATAAAATAAAACAAACACATGTGCAATTTGCGTCATTTATCCGTGTATGGTTAAAAATTTAATTAAATATTTATCATTTTAATTACCACGGTAATTTAATTGGAACACTCTTGATAGAGCTAGTAAATACAGTTCGTTTAAACAGGAAATGTAGTCAGATTTCAATTTCCAAATTTTAATTATTTTATCCAGTGATTTAATAAAAATAACTTATTTTACCATCGTTTTAATTACTTTGGATATTACTGAATATTTCCAAATAATTAGTAAATTGCCTTTAAATAAATAAAACCATAATAAACAAATTTTGGTTTGCAGACGATTTTATGTGGTTTATTAAACTTAGTCTTTGGGAAATTTCAATCAACAAACTCACCAGTAATTAGAGTTGTGACTAATGGGTAACTAATACCTTTTCGATTACTGGATAAGAAAAATATTCATTACTTTTTATCGGTTAACATAAGTTTATGATGTTTAAAAGATATATATATATATATATATATATATATATATATATATATATATATATATATATATATATATATATATATATATATATATATATATATATGTATATATATATATATATATATATATATATATATATATATATATATATATATATATATATATATATATATATATATATATATATATATATTATTAGGAGCTATACGTTTCGAAATTTGTGCACTGATTTGCTTGATTAGCTGTTGATTGATTAAATTAAATGATTGAACCCAAAAAATTAATTAAGTGATGACTAATTTAAAAAAGTCTTGATTTATTTTGTTATTTAATTCGATTGTCATAGCTAGTAGTAATTAAACCATACACAGCTCTATTTGCTTGTTATAGATTTCGTCTAATATAATAATATTATATAAACTTAATTCATGTAGTTAGTAAAACCATAACTATCGTTTATATTTCAGAAGGTTTTCTTAAGAAAAAAGAGATTAATTATAAAGTACAAATAACTGAACTGACAAAAATATCAGAAATGAATATTTCTTGATAAAATTTTGCAGTGAATTTGGAAATCTAGTTTCGCAGTCTACCCAAAAATGCCACTAGCCTTACCTAAATTCAATTACGTATAGGGTACTGCTTTGGAATAATGCAGCGTCATCTTGATCGATCAGTAAATTTGCATCTAATTAAGCCTGATCAATTTATTCAGGTCCAAAATCAATCGATCAATTTCCGATCGGTTTTCGTACTGGAAGCTGTACCCTGTACCTAGTAAACGTGTTATATAATTATTACTGTGATTATGTCGCTCGTTAAGGAAGCAGCTTAAATTTTTTTGCTCGTTATGCGAATAACTCGTAATGAGAGGTTCCACTGTATTTTTATCTTCGTAGTATTGTAGTTAATGCTTTTGGCTACAAAGCTGGAGGTCTGATTTGAGGCTTAAAATATAAACAAATTAATGAAAAAAAAAGATTTATGCTTATAAATATAAATTTTTATCAACATTCTAAAGTATAAATATTTATTTATCAACATTCTAGACTGATGTAGGTTGTGCCTTATTCAGTTTTGGGCACGGATTGCGGTTCAATGCAAAATCATAATTTTAAAATTATGTTTCACATATCAATTAAATTTTGGTCGTAAATTTGTAGTTACTGCTATTTTCCACTCGCATTCGATATTATTATGTTTCGTTTGTTATTATTTTATTATCTATAAAATATAATCAAGAGGAAGAGCTATTTATCATAACTTAATAATGTAATTTCAATCAGTGTACTAAATATCACGTTTAATTACCAGATATAATAACATTCACGAACGAGGTCAATTTTCAGTGGGAATCAAAACAAAATAAAAGTATGATAGCAAAAGAAATTATGCGATAATAAAATGAGCTATTTTAAAAATAAATTAAACATTTAATTTTATAAACACTATCATTACAAAATTTAACTGTTTTCATTAAAATTATAACTTATGATTAAAATGAGTTTTATTAAAATTTGTTGACAGTCGATGACAGTTGTCGTGAAAGAAAGATGTTGATTTAATAAAAGCAAATGTAAACATAGTCGTATTACTTACAAGTTATACAATTTATGAAAGCTGGTAGCCAATAAAGTACAAATATAGAGAGAAATACAGTTTTAATCACAAATTTAGGATCATGGCAATGTAGAGTTTTCACACATATTTCTTTTACGATTAACGTTTTTCTTACGAATAATGTATGTTATTTATAAACTTGATCCAAAAGAAAAGTATAACAAATGTGATAAAAGTAAATGAAATTTCACTCACTTCCTACTGTTTAAAACCTTCATGAACTTTTATTCATCTTGGTCGTGTAATTGTAGGCACATTTAGGTACTGTGCTGGAGGCTCCAGGTTCGATTTCCTAAAGGGAAGTCAATAAAATTGAGTAATTTTCACTCTAGACAACATTATCCTGGACGGACCTTAACAGGAGTGCCCTTGTCTTCAAATAAGTAAGGATAAAGACAACACTGCGTCGATACGTAGTGTTTTATGAACGATAAGGGTTAGAAGAAGAAGATATAAGAAGTTTAAACCACTTTTTTTTTATCAAAGTGTTCGCCGTGAGGAACATATTGGAAATAAAAATGATGAGTTTTTCATAGTGTATTATTGATAAAACTGAATTGATGTTAATAATTATTTTTGTTTTTTTTTATATTTCGTTTTTTAGTTTTTTTTTTAGTGTCATTTATAGTAGTTAACGTTAAAAGAAATACTCATATTAATAACCCGTTACAATATCCATTAAGTGATAAAAAAGAATGAATATTTCTTTAAAAATATACAATCCTATGATTTGATATTTTGTGACAAAGGTTTTAAAAGAAAATCATTTAAGGTTTTAAACAGCTTTACTAAGTTAATACTACTATTTCCAAAGAAATAGTATTTACTTTATTATTTTTAGTTAGTATTTACAAAAAAAATGATTTTCTGAACCAATTAATAAAATTATTCAAATGTTTAGTTTGAGGAGGAGCCTGGGTATGGAGCATTGCTGTTTTTGTATGCGGCAATACTGTCTCGAGGAATACAGAAGTAAATATAAGTAAATTTAATAGATTTTATTATCCACTGACACTTCGTGATGGAATTGCATTTTTAATTTATTATTAGATTAAAACCAATATTTTTAGCATTTCCACTTTTTTATTTGACCAGCGACCGGGTTTTGTCGTTACCGACATCATCAGACTGGGTCAGACCAGTCTGATGATGTCGGTAACGACGAAACCCGGTCGCTGGTCAAATAAAAAAGTGGAAAAGCTAAAAATATTGGTTTTAATCTAATAATAAATAATAAGTAAATTTGATTTTTGAATTATATTGTTCTTCGCCTACCCATCAATTGTGAAAGAAAATCTTATTCAATATATATAGCTTGAAGAAAGATCTCGACGAGAAGAGCAACTATTTGGTGTCGGCGCAGATGGAAGGCTCCATGAATGTAGTGATGCTGATTCTCACTGGACGAGCCACCCCTTATCTGCACAATGGAGTCATCTATGTGGGGGATGAGGATCATTATGTGAGTATAAATTATATATATTTAATTTTAAAACTAGACTCTTCAATGGAGAACCTTCTTACGCTTTCTGTCCTACGCAGGTTTTCAGATCTTCTTTTGTTTGGTACTGAATCTTTAACTGCTTTTGTAAGAGATAAAACAGATATATATATATATATATATATATATATATATATATATATATATATATATATATATATATATATATATATATATATATATATATATATATATATATATATATATATATATATATATATATATATATATATATATATATATATATATATATAAATATATATATATATAAATATATATATATATATATATATATATATATATATATATATATATATATATATATATATATATATATATATATATATATATATATATATAAATATATATATATATATAAATATATATATATATATATATATATATATATATATATATATATATATATATATATATATATATATATATATATATATATATATATATATATATATATATATATATATATATATATATATATATATATATATATATTTAGCTTCTAAGAATTTGAATAGTGAGGTTGTCAATATTGGGTAAAATTGATGAACGTTACACGTGTGTAAAATGATCACTTAAACCAGCCTATGACGGTCGTCAGCCCCGTAAATGCCCATCTTCCATATTCTTCTTCATCTTTGATGAGATGTCAAAGAATAATATTTAAGTAACATTTTGTGCTTCATATTTATGATGCTGATCCAAGGTATTTCCTCCAAATACACGTTTTTCCGTGTCTTTTCTCTCACCCAATCTTTCACCTCCCTTATGCTTGACTATCTCTATTACCCTAGCTGTGATCTCTGTTACGAGTACATAGTACGTCTTCGAATGTGACTATCTTTTTTGCTGGTAGTATCATAAAACGACCCATGTGGTACTTTATTGTATTGCAGGCATTACCACAATATGGCGTACTGTCACGCAGTTCTATCGGACTGTTAGTGTGGAGAGGAACAGAAGAGCAACAAGAGATCGAAGTTCAGCCGCCAGGATCACGATTGAAGACGCCTCGACTTCCTATTTGGGTTAGAAAACTTTTTCCTAACCGGCTTCGACAAGAACTTCAAGGATGGATATGTGTGTACTCGTATAACACCGTACAAAACCATCCCTGAAGATGACACGGTTCCTGTCAAAACCAGTTGAAGAAAAGTACCAAAAATATGAGTGGTTAAAAACAAAGTTTGAGTTTAATTTTACTAAGTTTATAAAATGTGCCACAAAGTATGTGCAAAAAACACGAAGAAAAAATATTAATTATCTATTTGCCATATTATTTAGTTGTTAAAAACAATCATTAAATGTAGATTATGCAGAAAAATTCTTAGTTTTAGTTTACCTTGAAGCGTATAGTTTAAACATAAGCCGTGGGAGATTCAATTCCTTTTTTATTTGCACCATATTCGATGCAAAAAAAATCTTTAAATTAATATGGTCATTGAATAAATAAGATATAGGAGATCTCCATTAGTGAACTTTATTGTATAATAAAAATAAATATACTCACATGGAAAATTAAATTAAAACAGAAGAGATAAAACATAAATCTAAATAAAAATTAATTAAATCATTAATATTACACTCTCCTTATCATTCATCGTTTACATTGTGTAATACAACTTTCATAAACATTCATAATCATCATCACGTTATTGAAATAAAATTTTTACAATTTTACATATCACTCACCTTTAAAAAAAAGTACTTTATCCCAGCAAAAGCGGCATATTTTAAACTTAACATTTACCCGCTACAGGGTAGTAAGTGTTGTTTTTGCATTTTGAAGAAAAGGTTTTGTTTAATTATTTTTTTAAATATACTAAATATTTTTCAAATGGAGAATAAACATTCAGGTTTTACCTAAAAAGATATGTTGGATAGTAAAGAATTCAATAAATGGCTTGATATTTATTTTTTATACATTTTATTATATTTTTAGACTTTAAAAACGTTCTCCTTAAGAATATAGTTTTTTGATTTATGACGTTGTTGAAAGGAGTGAGCGATATGTAGTACCACAAAGTTATCAATGCTTTTAATATACAAAATAAACAAAACATTTTACTTTTTTAAATATTTACAGCATTTAATATGCGGTTTGTATTTATTTTATTTTATTTTTATTTTTAGAATAATAGTAAATAACCACTCACCGAGATTGCAGTCTTTAGTACATTTGCAAAAAATATTACACGCCACTATATTAGCATTATGTACACACTTACAACTTCAAAAAAATATTAAATGCGTGTATTTTGTATATTAATGAAATGAAATTTTATTTATATTTTTCCAGGTAACTATCTGTGCCGGGCACTACGGAATGTTATTCAATACGAACAGGGAATTGTTGAGGAATTATCATGCAGAAAGAAGGTAGGTACCCACATTTTGTTTTTAAATGCAGATATGTTTTTCTGTATATATTCCACACAAATATGAAATAAAACCTATAATCTTAAAAGCAATAAGAAGATATATTAATTAATGAACTACAAAAAATCTTTAAAATATTTGGAAACTTTTGAAAAAAATAAACACATAAATAACAGAATTTATCTCCAACCGGTGTTGACAAGAATCTTATCATTTTCAGGGACAGTCATGTACATGTCCATCTCTGAAGATGCCAAGGTTCTTGTCGAAACTATTAAAGAAAAGTAATCAAAATAAAAATGGTTAAAAAAGAATTTCATTTTAAAATGTGTCAAAATATCTGCAAAAAACAACAACTAAAAACTTTAAATTAGAAATAAATTAAAATAAACTTAATTTTAGTGTGCCCAAATACATATCATTCCCTGAACACAACGAGGTTCTTATCGGAACCTATTGAAGAAAAGTATCAAAAATAAAAGTAGTTAAAAACAAAGTTCAAATTTTATTTTAGAAATATTTTATTTCCTTTTTAGATTATTATATGATAATTAAGGTGTATTTTCACCTAGCATCAATTTTACCACTGTCAAATGATTGTCTATATAATTCAAGCCGAATCCAATATAATTCCAATTCGTGGATAAAATAACGTGCGCGGAATTGATATCGCGGTATATCGATTATGTTTATACAACGCTATGTTATGAATTATAATATCACAATGGATATTATGTTTAATTACGGCCTAGGGATATAATGTGGCTTCCGTGTGTATTAAATATAATTCTCGCATTGTAATGTAATACGTTCAGTAACAAAAATATATGTTTTATTATGATAACAGTGTCACTTATTATAAGAATCAACGTTCATTTCTACTAATATAACTTGATATAATCAAATAGTACATGAAACACTCTGCCTTTCTTTTAGTATTTCCTATACATAAACACTACTTATCAGATTCATTCGTTGAGTTACACTGGCCCAAAATTTATTACTTTTATTTTATAATTTGCATGAAAATACCTGATCTTTATTCACTTTGCATAGCTGAATTCAAAGACGAAAGCAAAAAAAATGTAGCACCACATTTATGCATCTCTTCATACATATTCGACTCCTGACTTGAACACATTAAAATATTTGAAATACTTGATCGTGCCAAGTTATCCTTAGTCTTCCTCTGCTTCTTTTTCAAACTTAATTTGGGTCCAAACCGTCTCGATACACTTTTTTTTTTTAATTTTACCGACAGTAATATTTCTTATTTCATATTAATATTAAATTTGGTTACTGTAAAAATTGTTTTAAATTTTTTTTTTCTTAATAAATATGTGTTTATTTTTATGTTAAATATATCGAAAAATCCTATTGATAAACTTTTTTGTTTTTATCTTTTAAATAAACATATTGCCTACCATATTTAAAAAAAGGATGATAGGCAAATAAAAAGGAGTCAATTTGATAAGATTATATGTATAATAGAATTGAAAATAACAAATGTAAAGAATTATTATTAAAATTATTTTATTAAAGTTTATTATTTCCAGATTTGATTTGCACTACTACACGTGTGGTGGTTGTCACGTGGCTTTATCCGTAGATACACGTGCCTTGGAAGAAGGAGGGATGAGCTCAAAAGACGATATTAACGCTACCCCATTGGAAAAGTTGATTCACACAAAGTAAGAACTTTGGAAACAAACAAAAACTGTTACAATAATATTTCATAAATTGGTGGCGAGATTCTTTGTCACTGCGATATTCAAATCACCTACATGTAAATAAAAGATTTTGAAATATATTACAATTAATATATCTAGATATTTTTAAAGCTAAAAAGCTTAAACTTAAAATATTTAAAAGTATATACGTAGGTTTGGTATTTATTTTTAAACTTGTACCATATATTCCTTATTCAGTAAATGACAATATGCCAAATACGAGACGGGATCAATTCATATACAATTTAATAAAAAAAAATAAAAACCCTTATCCGCACCAAATGGTGCATAGGGCACTGCTTCATATAAACGCAGTGTTATCTTGATCGTATACACATGAAGGAAAGGTGATCAGCCCTCCGCTTCAGGTACCAGTCCAGGGTAATGTTAAATAAATATTACAGTGAAAAAATCACTTTTATTTATTTTACCCCCCCTGGGAATCGAACCCAGGACCTCCAGAACGGTAGCCGAGCGTGCTGACCATTACACTACGGAGGCGGACATATACAATTTACATAAGAATAATATTTTTGTACTTAACAAATATAGGGTCCGCCATCTAAAGTTTTTTTTTTCAACTAGTGTTTATTTCGTGAATGGTAACACTTAGCTCATGTCTGATTTGACAGATAATTAGTTTTATCCTTCCGCTGAGCGAATATGGTTGTGTATACGCTTGAACAACGCTGGGAAATATTGCGACATTACTTTGAAAATCATGGTAATGTTGCAGAATGTGTGCGAAAATTGCGTACGGTTTTTGGAAGAAGAGAAGCACCGTCAGCTCCGTATGTTCGTTATCTTGTGAAAAAAGTGAAAGAAACTGGCATCCTCATCGATAAACCAAAGCGTGAAAAGCCAAAAACAGTGCGTACACCCGAGAATATCGATGTTGTGGCAGAAAGTGTGCGTGAAGCGCCATCAACATCAATTCACCGTCGTTCTCAACAATTGAACATTTCGGAGACATCATTGAGACGAATTTTGCATAAAGACCTTGGTATGACGCCATACAAAGTCCAATTGGTTCAGGAGTTGAAGCCAACTGACCATCCAATGCGTTTTCGCTTCGCTGAGTGGGCCTGCGATCGACTTACAGAAGATGCCGATTTTGCCAAAAAAATCATCTTTTCGGATGAAGCTCATTTTGATCTTGGCGGGTATGTAAACAAGCAAAATTGTCGTATTTGGGGCACAGAAAACCCGCACGCATACATTGAAAAGCCGGTACACCCAAAACGAGTCACTGTTTGGTGCGGATTTTGGTCCAGAGGCATAATTGGGCCATTTTTCTTTGAAAATGAGCAAGGAGTGGCCGTTACAGTCAATGGCGATCGTTATCGGGCCATGTTGAACGGATTTTTGTTCACAAAAATTGAAGAGGAGGATATTGGCAACATTTGGTTTCAACAGGACGGCGCTACGTGCCACACAGCCGAAGCTACACTCGATGTTTTGCGCCCTGTTTTTGAAAAAAAAAAGTTATTTGGCGGACCCTTTACATGATCAATTATTGAATAAAAATTAATTAGACATTTATTAGAATTCACATTCTTACAAACATATCATACAAAAATATTGCAATATTTCTACATGTCTCAATTTCTATTTAAAAATAATATTTTTTGGTCATTTAAGTTGCCTTTAAAAATAACAACTGCATACACTATAAGCAATCGATTTAGTTTAGTAATTTTTCAGAAAAGAGAGATATTTTATTTACACTCCATTTTTTATAGTCACCCCAATTATTATGCAGTCAATTTTTTTCTACATTTATTTTAACTGTTATTCGGTCGTAAACAAATAAATCAGGAAAGAGATTCAAACAAAAGCATTTTTCCACAGGTCCTTTTAGAATTCCTTTGATGTCAGTTAGGCTGAATTAAATAATAGAGGAATGAGATGATAAAATAAAAGTCATTTATTTCAGGCCCGAATTTTGAAGCTTTTACTTCTTTATCGGGTCAGATATAAACTTCGTTTCGTCGGATGTTGTCAGTTTTGATGAAGAAACGATCTTTCTGAAACTTGTAAACCCACAAAATTAAATCAACGTCAAATGAAGACGGCAGTCGAGTGTGAAAATTTTAAAGGTTACGAACATTCACAAAAAATCAATTCGCTAAACTCTATATCAGGTTTATTTAACCTGCGCTGCGGCCCAAATATTTTTTTTTGCTCTGGGAAATAAAATGTATTTATAACGTTTAAAGTAAAATTTTATCATTTGACTTCAAAATACCTCGAGCTTGTTCAAGTCTCAAAAATTATGGATTTCACGTCACTAAGGATTCATCATACCAAATCTTTTCAAATTATAATCCTGTGAAAAAAAATATTTGAAGCACTAACTTTGTGATTTTCGATTTTATAATTAAAATGTAACTTTGTTTTAAAATCACTATATTTTTAGTCACATTTTAATTATGAAAAAAAAATCAGTTAATAATCGTATATTCGTAGAGGTCTCTGATATATTAAATTTTAAAATCAAAACACCGATTTTGATTCTACCAAGTTCTAATTAAATTTTATTTAAGAAAAAAAGAAAATTCGTGACAAATTTTTCACCTTGTTACCATTGTTGCATTATCAAACTTCTGTCAGACAGTGCTACTGTGCGTGTTCACTCATATTTATGAACTGCGTATTTATAGTTTAAATAAGAGCTTTCTTATTTTTATAACAATAGGTAACTAACTATCTGATTTTTTTATAGGTGGGAAGACGCTAAAATAACTTGGACTGGGCAAACGCCGTATGTTGGAGAAATGACAGCAAAATAGACGAAAAGAAATTATGTTCTTAATAGCTCAATTGTAGATATGAAATAATAACCTTAGATTATAAAAATATCGAAGATTGTAAATTATAATTAGAATAATAAAATGATTAATGTAGTTTAAAAGAGACTTAAATTATTTTGTATAATAAGTTTTGTTTTCAGAAAGAAAATTGTAATTGTAAATTACTTTCAATTGAGAGTTTGGTGGATATATACAGCCAAGGCAGCAGGCGAAATTTATATAAAATCCAGTAAAAATAATTACAGCACGATTCAAACCAACATATTTTAAGGAATGCACTGACATCTAGCGTTAACGTGAGATATTTAGTGATAAAAACGTTAAAAATACATAATATGTACATTTTTGCTACTACTCGGCAAATTTCGGGGACGAAGGTCAAGTAGAGCTGTGCTTCATTTAGATAATATTGTTGTAATAGAATCTATCAAAATCTTTTGTCTCACCGTTCAGAGATACATTATTCTGACATATTTTCACACAAAACTTAATAAAAAAGAACAGAATTACAACTGGAATACCTCAAACACAGAAGCAATTGAGCGATTTATATTGGGTCATTTTTGTTGAAACGGCAGCGTAAAATATGAATGTTTTTATTATTATTCGTGAAACATTAAAATATCTTAGAATATTATTAAAGTTCGCTACACTTCTTGCTCATTAGTGGAAACCGTTTGTGCTTTGTATCTTAGTTAATTTCATTATTAAGTGTTTAAAACCATAGAAGGAAAATATCATTTATGAAGCATTATCAGCTCAATGGCCACATTATATTATCTTTTCATGAGAAAAGTATATATTTTTTTAAATTAAAATGATACTTATCAAAAAATGTTGAAAGTTTATGTACAAAACACTTTAAACAACGAATAAAGTAAATTAATGAAAGGTCGTTTTATTGTGTATTTTAAGGAACTTAGTATTGATGTTTAATTTAACTCCATCTTTCTACTTCAACATAACAAAAAATCTGCTAATTCCTAATTCGTCAAATTGTATAAAATAAACAAATAAATAAAAAATACACAGCAAAAAAAGAATTATGTATTTCGTATTTATTTTTATCGAAATAAATTCAATAAGGGGGGGTGGATTTCAAGTCGTTTTAAACTCTTTTTTAAGGAAACAAAATGCACAGAAAGTTGGACATAAAAGTCTAGTTATAATGTTTAATTTATCTACAAACTATTGATAATATTTAGCATTTGTAATACCATGTCATATTTCTCTACAGCTCTAGATCGTTGGTTCCGAAATCCATTATAGTCAAATATTTTTTATTACATAAACTCCTAAATGTCGGGAGATATGCAAACGATGTACGACATTTATTCCAGGATAATTGAATAGTATCTGAACGGATATAAATATTATAATGGATAATAAAAAGAGCATATGTATAAATAGAGTTCTAAAAAATAAAACCTTTTTCGTACTTTAAATGTGTACGTTTTTAAAATCGGTATGTTTAAGTTTTCCATGAATTTTAAACGTCGAAACATCAACACGATTTTTCGGGTACTTTTACTTTTAGGATGTAAAAGGTTACGATGATATTTTCCGTTTCAATTTTGGTGAACGAAAATATGTATGTATAATGGAAAAATTTGGCTGGGAAAATTCGCGGCGAGGGAAATTCCATTTAGCGAATTTTAAAACAAAAACAAAGATTTAAAAAAATATTAGACGGATTTTTGTAAAAGCGTTTTGTTAAAATTTCGTATTCATTGAACATGACATATTTGACTGAGGATTTAATTAAGAAACCGAAATATTTTAAAAATAACCATTTTATTTTTGGTAAAGATTTTTGAATTGATTTGAAATGTGTTTTTAAATGTTAATGGAAACCAATTTTAAAAGAGTTCTTTTCCAACAAAGATAGCAGTTGTGATCTCACATGTACCGTGTCACGAGTTCTTTCAATATATCTAGGAGTTCCAAAAATTTGAGCAGTGTGGTTGTCAATCATGGGTAATATTGATGAATGTTGCAGTTTGTAAAGTAATCATTTAACTAGTTTATGACAGATCGCAGGCCTTGTTAATGCTCAGACTTCCATATTTTTCATTATCTGTATTGGAATGTCAAAAAATGCAAAGAAAACTTTATAAACCTTAAGCTACATACACAATATTCCCTATGAGTTATTGAAGTTAAAAGGTTTGAGTGGGATAAAAAGTATATTCGTATAATGGAAATCATAATGAAATTTCTAGCACATAACCATGATACAAGATTTACCCTCATGGAAGGATAAATAGTTCCAAGAATTGATGATAAATATAGGAGTAAAAAACTTAAACAATATACCGATTCAAACATTTTTAATTTGTTGCCGACGGACGTACGAGGTCAAAATATATTTTTTTAACAAAGGCAACATAAAATAATGAGTAAATGTTCACGAATTAATTCTATGAAAGTTGTAAAATGTGTATTCTTTTTTCTTTCTTTATTTGTGTGTATATTAGGTTAAAATGGATAAAAAAACATTAAAAAAACATTTGTTAAGAGAACTGTACCTACAAGACACATAAGGTGGCTTGGTGGGTCTCAACAAAAAGAAATATAAATACGTAAAATGCGTTTATGAATTTTAAAATTAATGTAAATAGTAGTATGTCTTAATATGTACATAAATCCATAGTTAACAAATAAATGATTCAATTAAAAATAAGAAAAAATAAAAATAAAAATTGAAACACAGAAAATGTAAATAAAGCATATAACGTAAATAAATACATAGTGAAAAAGGAAAATTTACCTCAGGCACCTGGTTGAATTGTTAAAATAATATTTAAACGTCGACTTAAATGGATCGCAGTGCCTGTCAAATTATAACTGCCACAGGCACGACCAAAAAAGACCCCCTAAAATGTTTGCACCAAATTTAAGTTAAAACCGAGTGACATTTCTTTTTTCCCCTCCGCGTACAATGTACACACAGCGATGGAAGTCTAGTATACCAGTGCAATTCCAATTCAAGTTTCTGTCAGATTTACCCTTATATTCTTGGCACATTCCACAATCCGGGTAATTTTATTCCACCTACCCTTTGATATGGGGCGTTAAAATAAACGAAAAAACAGCTGCCCTTTAGTGGAGGAGGTTCTCTACCATTTCGGGGTAAATATTAAAACAAAATGGGGTAAATGGGCGAGAGACGTTTGAAAAGATCACCTGTTACGCACAACCGTAGTACAAAAGTGTTTTTCTCAAATAAATCAAGTTACGCACTTTATAAAAGAAAATTTAAAAAAATATTTCTCACTCGCTTAGAAAAAGTTATTCATATCCATTATCCTGTTTCTTTTTTAAAGAACAAATTATAACTCAGGAATCTTGTCAGTGTTTTAAGAGATTTTGTTGTTGTATGGGAAAAATCAGTTATTTTGATTAATCTTTTTTCCAAACCTTGAAATAAAAAAAGTAAACATTTACGGTTTATATGGTATACACATTATAAAAAATTGGATGAAAATATGATATTTCATAAATAATCAAATGAAATAACGGTAAATTAAAAGTAAATTTAAGATCTACACAAATATACTCACACACACATAAACACCAAGGCCAAATAGTAGTTTTGATATCGTCTTCTGGGTATACATCGTTGACGGTATCCATCCTGCTGTGGCTCTAGTGGTCTTGTTTGTTTTTGATATATTCAATATATCATAATAATAATAATAAAACCCTTATCCGCACCCCAATGGTGCATAGGGCACTGCTTCATATAAACGTAGTGTTATCTCGATCGTTTACACACGAAGGAAAGGTGATCAGCCCTCCGCTTCAAATACCAGTCCAGGGTAATATTGAATAAATATTACAGTGAAAAAATCACTTATATTTATTTGTAATATATCATAGCCATCTTAATATTATTGCGACCCAATCGTCACAATCGTCTGTACATAGTCAGATGTGGTGCGAATAAAAAAGGATTGATTGATGAAGAGTGACGTTTTTAAAATTATACTAACATATTATTTATATGTTTATTCGAACTTTGTTAGGTATGAAATAGAGATGAACATATTATAGTCGGGTTTTAGTCCCGTGGTAAGTGTCGCGACTCTTAAGTTAGAGTTTTTCGGTTCGAACCCACTGTATCAAAATTTGATACCTATTTCTAATAATGAGCCGCTTAGGCTCACAGAAATAGTATAAAATTGAACTATTTGTGTTAATAATAAAAAACTCTTTTAATAAAAAAACAATTAAATAGTCGGCCATCGTCGACTGTTCTTTTAATATATTATTTCTATACTGGATTGTACCTACGTCAATTAATTAAATGTATCTTTGGAAAATATTCGAGAGTTATCAATTTTCAGAATTCTTTGATGAAATATTAAATTCTTTGACGGTTTTAACTGATAATTTAATTACACAACTCACTTAAAACCTGCGGAGATCAGACAGTGGCGTAGAAGGAATGCGTTTATTAACAAATTATCTAGGTAACGTAAATTATTGTCCACTTTAAATCAAGAATTATAATTCATTATTGTTTAAATATTAAAAAACGAGCAAATACCTTTCATTGTTACTCTTTATTACTCTTTAATACTCTTTATTAAGTTGTGGATCATGCAGTGCTGAATACGTGGGGCAAACAGGACGATCGTTTAAAATAAGAATAAACGAACATGTCCAAAGTTGGAGAAATAAAAAAGAAAACTCCACTTTTGCAAACCACTTGATAGAGTCAAATCATGATTTCGATAAAAATTTTAATGTAAAAATCTTACACAAATGTAGTAAAGGTAAAAAATTAGATAGGCTCGAAATTTTGGAAATAAATAGATTAAAAAATTGTCATAATAAAGACATATTAAATGATCAAGTAACACACATTCATTCTCCCTTACTTTACCCATTAGAAAAGAAACAATAGATGCCTTAATGTCTTGTCGATAAGAAATGACTGCCGGGAAATTTACATTTCAGAGAACTTCGGACTCCCCCCGGACAACCACAGCTTAGTGGAAGGAGCCGTCAACCAGCATTTCCTGATAGCTCGTTACATAATTTAAATTCATTTACAAAAAATACAAATCTATTTTAACTTTATATAAAATCGTGCTTTCAATACAAAAAACCTTTATAAAAAAATATTTAAAATATCATACAATACTTAAATTCACTAAAATTAAATTAATTTCTCATAAAATTATATCAAATCATGGTTATCAACTCCTGCCTTCTTTTATATATAACATACAAATTTGTAAAGCCTCTCACCAGTCTGATGATGTCGGTAACGACGAAACCCGGTCGCTGGTCAAATAAAAAAGTGGAAAAGCTAAAAATATTGGTTTTAATCTAATAATAAATTAAATACCTTTCACTTATAAGGTGTTGGCTAGTTTATGTTATATTTAATACTGAAAATATCAAATTCAGGGTTTAGAACTCATATCACCTATGCTATGTTATATTTAATTACATTTATTAATTTTATATACTTTATTTGGAAGCAATGTTTTTAAAAGGTATTTAAACGATATAATAGATTCTACGGCACTGAAAATATTCAATTTTGGGTCATTTCCGGTAATTATAGCTACATCAATTAAAACTTTTTTAATTTTAAATTGACAATTGATTGTCATTTTAGAAAAAAAGTCACAGTTATCAAAAACTTTTAACAGCTTGTTCAGGACAATTGAATTTTTATTTTTAATACCAATATTTAAAAAATTGAGAATAATGATATTCTTATATCATGACCTCCCGGATACAGAAAAAAAAAGATTGAATTAAAATGAATAATATTCAATTTTATTTCTGCTTCTTCTAACCGTTATCCACGCCCAATGGTGCACAGGGCACTGTATCATATAAACGCAGTATTATCTCTTGATCGTTAACACATGAGCGAAAGGTATTCAGCCCTTTGCTTCAGGTAACAGTCCGGGGTAATATTGAATAAACATTAGAGTAAAAAAAATCTCTTTTATTTATTTAACCCCCTCCTGGTAATCGAACCCGGGACCTCTAGTACGGAAGCCAAGCGTGCTGACCATTACACTACAGAGGCAGACATAAAATTTAATTATGGATAGTTAATCGAATATTTGAATCGAAATTTGTCCGCCTCCGTAGTGTAGTTCTGGAGGTCCCGGGTTCGATTCCCAAGGGGGGTAAAAATAAATATAAGTATTTTTTCACTGTAATATTTATTCAATATTACTATGGACTGGTACCTGAAGCGGAGGGCTGATCACCTTTCCTTCATGTGTAAAACGATCATGATAACACTGCGTTTATAAGACACAGTGCACTATGCACCATTGGGGTGCGGATAAGGGTGACGTCGCCCACCTTATCAAGCTGATATACCTTGGGAATATTAGAAGGAGGGGTAGGGAGATGAAAGAAAATTCAGCACAAAAAATATACTTAAATTAATTTAATTAAAAATATAAAAATTATACGAAAGCGACTTTAACTTAAACTAATCTTATCTGCTATCTTAAATTAGCTTAAAATTAATTAATCATATCTTAAATTACACTTATTCTAACCTTTGGTGGAAAAGATGCGCCGTGATGCTGGGATGGCCGTGATCCTTTGTGGAAAAGCTGCGCCGTGGGATGCTGGGATGACGTTCTTCTTATGACAAGGCCACCGTGCGATGATTCTTGCTTCTTATCTTCTTCTTCTCCTAGTAGAGCTTCAGCTCTTAATTTAAGGCTTATAACCCGGCGTGGGTTTGCTTTTCCCGCAGCGTTTTCTGCGTGGTATACTCCGGATGAGTAACTCCCCTTTTTTTCTTTCTTCTTTCTCCTGTGTAGAGCTCCCGCTCTTCTCCTTACTTAAGGCTTAAAACCTGGTGTAGGTATGCTTCTTCGTCTCTGCGTGGAGCGACACCTTCAACTACTCCTCCCAACTGCTCCTTCCAACTGCTCCTTCCAACTGATTTCTCCCGACTGTTCGATCCCACTGATCTCTCCCGACTGCTCCTTCCAACTCTTCTTCTTCTCTGTGTCTTCTGACTGACCAGCCGTCCGACTGGTCGATCTCCTCTTACGACTTACTCCTTCCAACTGATCCTTCCAATTGCTTGATCCCCCTGATTTCCCCCGACTGCTCCTTCCAACTGATTGATCCCACTGATTTCTTCCCGTTATATTCGGTTTCTCTCCTTAAAGATCACGCCCTCGAAACAATTTCTCATTGGCTGACGGTTCGCTTGTATCCACCCCCAAAAATTTTAACGTCTAGACATTTCAATTAGCAAACTTTAATTTTATTTGCGCTATATCATAAAAAAATGGTTTTACTATAATAATAAAGACCACCGGCAAATATCTTTATGGCGACAGTTTTTATGATTCAAACCTTTTAATGCATTTTAGTTTTTTTACGACAGGTAATTCAGAAAAGGTCGGACCCATAAAACATATTTAAAAAAAAAAAGTACCTAAGACTATTTAAATTAAAACGATTGATGATTGATTATTTTTGCCAGGCTAGAGGAGAAACGTGGTTTCACCACGTCAAGGGTTTTATTATTATTATTATTATTAATCGAATAATATTAAATAATGAATAAATAATAAGTATTAAAATGTTCATCGTAATATACGAGTAGATAAAATTATACCATATACTATCAGAATAAACCCACCGTGCAGTGTTACAAATACATTTAGAACTGAGCTGATGGAAACATAGTACCGAAGTGTTGGAAACTGATAGAAATATAGTGCCGAAGTGTCCACTCAAGCGGTTTGTGGCAATCTACTCCTTTAACCAATATACCATGAAAATTTAACGATGTCCTCTACTGTTTCAGTCCATTTGAAACTATCATTCAAAATTGTCGGTTTTACCCGATATACATAAACGAGTATATTTTATATTGAAATATGTCGGCGGGTATTGTTACTAATTATATTATTTTGCTAATGCAACGCAATTGTTCATCAATTTCGAAAATTAATGTAAATTTTCGTTAAATAATAAATAAGAAAAATTGTGATAAATATGGCGCTTATTAAAAGAGGGTATTGAAAACTTAATTACATTAATAGGAGACGATTAGATTAACTAAGAGGTCGCTGTTATTAGTCAAATATGAGCCATTTCAAGGACTTTTTTTTGAAAAACATCTATAATCCAATGATATCTCTATCAGTGCAAAATCAGCCGACCTGTAAACGTAACACAGCACCATAGAAGTGTAAAAAAAGACAATTACAAATATCATATTTTAAACTGAGAGGTGATACGAGTATATGTCTAAATTAATGTAAAATTAACCGAACTGTAAACAACAAAGATTCATTATTGTTATCAGTACAGTATGGTCGATCTTTATCCTATAATACTTTGAAGTGACTATTTTATTTTACTGAATTATTTCATTACGTTTTTATTGAATCAAGAAGCCACGAAGCATTTCATTTTATGTATTTAAGTAAAAAAGTATTTAATTATGATGAAAAAAATGACATCAAACTGTAATCTTATTAAAAAGCAGTGACTACTTTTTAATATTTGGTCGGTAGGTAGCTATTAGTAATTGAATATATTAACGAATCTTCTCAATATTATCGTCGCATACAAATTTTTATTCATTTTAAAGAATCAAACATACTGAAATACTCGATCAATGCAATGCGACAGTATAATAAGATGCAGATGACAATAAAACATTGAAAATTTAATATGTTTTTGGATATATGAGCAATTTCAATAAAAAAATAACCTTTGATGTGTATTCAATCGGATCATAGAAAAACATGCTCCACAATTTTGCAAAAATCCAGATAATATAAATGTCAAATAGATTTTTTAGTGTTGCCAAGATCAGAATAATTCTACTATTCCGTTTGCGCAACGGAATATGGTCAAATGAAACATTCTAGGGTAGCCATAAAGCATATTTATTTCCTCTTGCTACGACGATAATCCTAAATCAATGTTTGGCTTCCTACCGTTTTCTTCAACCAAATATTTAAATGTGGGACTTCGAATTTCCAAAACCAAATTCCTCTTCTCTTACCAACTACATTTTTTTTCTTCTCTCATTCTTACCAAGCAATGCATAAGGCACCGGAATACACCGATGCCGTATTTTGAGGATCATTAATTACTTGGAGACAAGGTAATAAGTCTTGCGCTTGAAGTACTGCGGTTTAAACATTATAGGTAATTTTTTACTTTCTTTCATTTGAATCCACTGAGAATCAACCCTTGGACCTCAAGCAAAAAAGCCAATTACACGTGTATTATTAATTGATTTGCTTTCACCTTTTCGTAATTATAAGATGATTCAAATGTGATAAAAAAGTCCTGAGTAAGACAAAAAGTGGGGGTTATAAAAGATATTATTATTTTAAATATTTAAACCTACATAATGTTTACACATCGTTTATGCTGACTGTAATATTTATGACAGTTTAAAAAAGTGTTTACAATTTCAACATTAAATATGGCAAAGTAGTTAAATATCTACTATATGTATGTTCAAAAAAATAAATGAATGTTATTCCCATATATCTTAATAAAATTTCAATGGTTTTCAGGCAAAGCATACTATTTTTTAACATGTGATGCCATGTACATTTTTTACACTGTATATACCATATCTACTTTCTAAAATAAAAATAATACTAAATTTGGGTAATTTATACAGAGCCATATTCGTAAAATACTACCTCAAGGGCGCTTCATTACAATATATTACAAGGGAATAAGATAAACACACAAATAATATAAAATCGAGAAGGAAAACACTATTTTTGTGTGCAACATGTTATCAAAAAGATATGATTTTTCCAAATAATTTTTTATTACCGCACTTACATACATTTCCAGAGGATTCAGTTCGATTCATAGGGGGGTCAAGATAAATATTCGTGATTTTTGAATCCAAAACTTATCACTCTGAACTGGTACCTGAATAGTAGGATTAGTCATCTCGTCTTCATGTAAGTATCGATAAATCTAATTCTGTTTTAATACGATGCAGTACGCTTTGCACCTTTTGCATAAGAAGAAGAAGAAAAATAATATGGTTAAATAAAAAAAAACAATTATCTAAACATATATATGAACCGTCGTCCATATATATGAATTCGTCCGCCTCCGTAGTGTAATGGTCAGCACGCTCGGCTACCGTTCTGGAGGTCCCGGGTTCGATTCCCAAGGGGGGTAAAATAAATATAAGTGATTTTTTCACTGTCATATTTATTCAATATTACCCTGGACTGGTACCTGAAGCGGAGGGCTGATCACCTTTCCTTCATGTGTAAACCATCAAGATAACACTGCGTTGGGGTGCGGATAAGGGTTTTATTATTTATTATATATGAACAAAAAAAGGGCTTTGAAGTAATACGCATAATTTATTTCCCGGTATCATTTTTTAATCTTTTATAATTGAATTCGGAGAATTATGAATATTTGTTTTTTCTTTGGAATTTTCCCGCAATCAGGACACGTTTTCCACGACAACACTTACATTTCCTTGGCAGCATTACCATTTCCATTACAACATAATTCGATTTCCAGAAAGGACGTTTTACATGGGGAAACTGCCACAATTTTCCGCCTGCGTGACGTCATTTTTCTTTTCAGATTTTCGTGTTTTTTTAAAGTATTCATTGCACAAGCAGGTCCATAAAATATTAAAAAGCATCACGTTTTTTGGGGCGGATGTCCTTTTAATACACACCAGTTTCCCGCTAAAGTTTCCCCCGGGGAATAAACGAAAAAAGTTTTAGGGCTGTTGGAGGAATATTGGAATTTTCTCTATTCCTAGCTATTGCACATTTTCAGCATTCTTTCACAAGTAAATTTATTTTACGACCTAAAAATCATATAGTGTTGTAAAATTGTCTATAGAATAAATTACCTCTCCACGTGAAAAAACGTACCTTTTCTGATAACCAACGGGAGAAATATCTGATATATTACTATTTAACCTTGAAATGCTAGCTATTTACAATATGATCCTTTTTTGGATTTTCTCTCATTCCCCATTAACTCCTTATATTATCCATTAGTTCCTACAGGACTCTTCCGATATGGCTAGTTGTGGTTCCTGTCTCATCATTTTATCATACTCTTAAAGTATTATGTCTTATTCACATATATGTTTCTAAATCGACTATAATGTTCGGTTAATGTGCATCTTCGTAGCGTAGTAGTCAGCGCGTTTGACTACAATGCTGGAGGTCCCGGGTTTGATTCCTAGGGGGGCTCAAAATAAATTTGGACGATTTTCACTCTCAAATTTATTTAATATGACCCTGGACTGGTACAAGAAGCGCAGGGCTGATCGCATTGCCTTCATACAATCGACAATCAAAATAACGCTGCGCTGCTACGATGCAGTGCCCTAAAAACTATGAGTGCGGATAAGGGTTAAAAATATTATGTTCGTTACCTGTAATTTATAAATATATACATATATATATATATATATATATATATATATATATATATATATATATATATATATATATATATATATATATATATATATATATATATATATATATATATATATATAAATATATATATATATATATATATATATATATATATATATATATATATATATATATATATAAATATATATATATATATATATATATATATATATATATATATATATATATATATATATATATATAAATATATATATATATATATATATATATATATATATAAATATATATACATATGTAAATCTTCATGTAAGGCAACATGGATGTTCCAAAGAATAAACAGGTATACAAAGTGATCACTTAAGTTAGTCAATAACAGGTCGTTTGTCTTGTTAATGCTTATTCGTTTTTTATTCGTTTCATGTAAGCACATCTTCACCAATGATACTTTTTAAAACTGTTTATTTAATAACGAAAACCGAATTTGTATTTTGAATGAAAATACATAAAGACTATTTCCTTTCCTTAGTGGAACGAAACTCGCAAGAGTAACACAATAATGTAAGTTTACAATATTCGCAACAATAAAAGTTGAAAAGAAGGACAAAAACTAACTTTTATAAGGTTAAGAAAGAATCAGAAGTTGTTGGTGGAAATTGAAAAGGTGAAACTTGCGAATCTATAAAGTTGGATACGAGTCGCATAAATTCAGAGGAAAAATGCGAGAATCGACAGTTGGACCGCTTAAAAAGTGGGAATTATTTCTTTCCTGCGGCTTTCGAGGACATTTTCACGCCGGATTTCCCTTCTCAAAAGGATACAATATTTATTTAAATTATATATTTCACCTGAGGAGGCTAGGGTTGTAAATTAACGAGGTTATAGGGAAAGTTGTTCGCAGGGTAGGTTCTCACATTTCCCGTTCAAAGGTAGAAATAAGGCGTCAGATGTACTTTTCATTTTCTTCAGCCATTCGCTTCTCGGGAAACTGGGAAACTATACTTTATGCAGTATCTGATTACCCAACTTGAAACGTTAACTCAATTTTGTAATATCCAAATTCGGCGAATGTTCGCCGGGGCAAGTATTGGGAAAGTAGGTGGTCGTACCTTTACGCTTCCTGGAATAATATGGATATGGATGAATGAAATGCTTAATGTATACTACTAATGTGTTATACAGGGAAGGTGAACAAATTTTTAATATCACTCCTTGACTATAAAAAGGTGCAAGCGAGTGTTTTTGCCTAGAATTTTCACTCATGAATTACTCGTACACGAAATTATAGCAACTTTAAACATAATGAGTAAATCCACTCACGAGTAAGCATAGGCTATGAAACTTAAAAATTTGAAGCATGAGTAGGGTCATGATAAGCGGTGTTGCATAAGCCGTAGCTAGATTTCAGAGTCACTTGGATGTTAGGTAATTAAAAAAAAGACCCGTTGCAATCGCGGGCGTAATTCTTATAAATGAGACACCTCCAAATATAAAATTCACCAATCTATAAAAAAATATAAAAACTCATTCCCTCTTATTTATAATATATAAGGGAATAACTTTGTGAAATAACATGATGATTAATATTTAAAAAAAAACTTGTTTAAGATCACTTATCAGTTTATCAATTTAAACGCGACTACTTTCGATAACTACAGTTGAAGTGATGTTCTCATCAACAGGCAATCAGAAAATAACAACCTAAAAATAAAAACTGAAGATCTGTAAATAATTAAAGCACTGATTACGTGGATAAGGAAATAAATGGAGAGCTAATGAAGGGATAGTAATGAGAACACAGAAAGCTAAGGTAAAGAGTTTTGGAAAAGTACATAATTAACATTTAAACAGTTTTTTTGTTGTTGAATTTTTAAATAATTAAGGTTATGCATAACTTTAAATTTACAACATTTTGAGTGTGTCCAAATACTTGTTCACAAAATCTGGATTATCTCCAATTACAGGAGTTATTTTCATATTATTTTTTGACATCTCATCAAAGATGAAGAAGAATATGGAAGTCTGGGCATTCACATACTAATATAAGAGTTTCTGCTAAATAAAAAGCTTCTTTACATCTCACCAATAGATGTCTCTAGTGAATTTCTAGTGATTCATGAACAAGGTTTCTAAATTGGTTTATATATATAGAACTTCCAAGAATTTGAGTAGTGTGGTTGGCAATAATGGGTAGAATTGGTGAATGTTACACGTGTGTAAAGTGATCACTTAAACCAGCCTATGACGGTCGTAAGCCCCGTAAATGCCCAGACTTCCATATTCTTCTTCATCTTTGATGAGATGTCAAAAAATAATACTTTAAATTTAAATGTCACTAAGTGTAATAATAATAAAATAATTTATATGTGTGAGCGGAAAGAGTGATTAGTGTCATGATGTAATTCCCAAATTCTGAAAAATAATTATTAATAAGACCCTATGAGGTTCAATATTTTTTATTTTTTAAGTTGATGAGAGGTGTAAAACAAGTGTTTTGTTTTATAATTAAATATTACAGACGTGATTGAAATTGATTTTTTGCATCTGAATATCTCATTTAATTTAAAATATTGAGTCAAAAGGAAAGATCGCCGATTGTTCTTTTTAATGATGAAGCAATTTAACCACCTTGAACGACCCTTTAGATAATATATTTTTGATAACAAAAGTAATTGAACTTATTCGATCAATGTAGTTTCACTTGGAGTTTTGCCTTAATAGAACGTGATACCTCATTCTAGTATATTATTCACAGCACAGATAGTCCGAGAATAATATATAAAATTAAGGGTAAGTGAAATAATTCCACGAAGGCAGTAACGAACCAAATATATACAATATTATTGCCTGGAAATTTTTGTTGAAATATTTACAAAAACAATTTTTGTAGTTGAATTTTTTATTCAATAGTTGACGTTGTTGGGAAAATGTGTACAAATATTCAGAAAGACAAACCATTCTAAAAAATATGAAGCAAGAGGATTGTATGTAGTGGGAGAATTCCACGATTACCCAGTAAGAATCTATTTTATAAAAAAATCAATTGTTATAAAATTTTCAATTACTGCCCAAAAAGTCGTACTCTTGTAAGTTTTATATAAAAATAGTATAATTAATTCCACAGAATAAGCTTACAAAATAATCATCTCTTTTCTACAAAGTATCAGGCCAACATAACGTGTGTATCGGGAGACGTAATTGGAGGGAAAACATTCCACGAAGTCTTAAGGGATTGCATTAATACACGTCATCTAGTCCGCTTTCTGTTATCCTGGTAGCAGAAGACATAAAGTACCCAGTCATATCGAAGCCCTGTCAAAATAATTTACGAGTTTTGTGACGACTGTCATTAAGGAAAATATTACTGACATTTTTACATACTACCTTCATAACAAAAAAAATGACCACAAAAATAAGCTTTTTATATATGGGAAAATTTTAATAAGAAAGTTTTACAATTCAAATCCATTAAGATATCTGACTCTCAATTTGTGTAACTACCCAAATATGTATTTATAAGTAGGTGGATAGGCAGTTGAAGAATGTATTTTGTCCGCCTCCGTAATGTAATGGTTAGCGTGTTTAGATACCGTAATGAAGTTCTCGGGTTCAATTCCCAGGTGAGGTGGGGGGGGGGGTTATAAAAATATTAGTGGCTCTACACTCTAATATTTATTTAATATTACCCAGGACTGGTCTCTGAAGCGCAGGAGTGATCACCTAACCTTCGTGTGAGTAACGATCAAGATAACACTGCGTCGATACGATGCAGTTCCCGATGAACCATCGGGTGCGGATGAGGGTAAAATGATGAAATATGTATACAAAAAATAATGTTACTAATACGTTTCTTAGGATGTTTATTGCAGGTTAATCTACCTGAATGACGTCACTAATTCAAACCAGATCCGGGAGTAGAAATCGTACCCTGTCTAAAATTAGGGATATCATAAAAAGTAGAACAGAGCATTAAATTAACTAACATTTACTACAGGTTGAAATTTAGTGATTCGTTAATGCTTGACTGCCAAAATTACAGCTGATATTTTTGTTAAAACAAGTATTTATTGTTTCCGAGGCGAAAAAATTCACAAAGGGTAATAATTTTTTTCACGTTTGCGTTAGTATTTTATCATAACAAAAGAGAATAAAAATATGACCACTCAAAATAATTTTATAAACCGAGGAAATTCAAGAATAAACGGTCCATTTAATGCGAAGAATTATTTCCACCCCGGTATTATGTCAGATCCATTATTTACGAACAAATTATTTTACCAAACTTTTGAATAATTTTTTTTTTTAACAATACTTTTATTCTCGGTAAAACAAATTTACCGTATGAGGCGAATGTTGATGGAAAAAGAAGCAGAAGAAGCTGGGGAAAACTTGGCATGGCAAATACTAAAAAATACAGTAATCGGGTCAGGAGTCGAAATAATCGGAGAGTATGTATGAGGGGATACATGAATGTGGAAGAGGCGAAGAATGTTTGCAAAGACAGTGTCAATGAATAATGGTTGAGTGGGAAATTGTGATGACTGAGTCTTTTCATAGTTCCGTGTCTGTTTGCTGTGCTGGTCAGAGTTGTGGAGGCGTCTGTGTTCCGGCCAACGTCGAGTCGGAATCGGAACTAGCTAACTAACTCAACTAACTTACTAGTAATCCCTTTCACTGCCTACACCGAGGCACTTCTAGAAAATTTGGTGATGGTTTTACAAACTTGTATTTCTTTAGATTGGCAGTGACAGGGATATTGAGAACTTTTAAATGTAAATTCACAGTAAAATCGGGATACAATTTTGTTTCACATTTTCTATTTTATATAAATTTCGTAACTAAGTTCATAAAACAAAGAATAAATAGTTTTGTAAGAGAAAATCTATCAGGAAGCTTAGATCTTTCTGTGGGATCTGATACAGGTCTGGGAATGCGGTTGGACAACTTTCGATACACATAATTTAAACAAAAGATTTAAAAAAATATAAAAATGTTGTTAATAAATTATCTGGTCAAATTATAAGCTGAATTATAAAACGAAAAGGATATTTATAAACGTTACTCATGTATGTATGTGATTATAATCCAGGATTCGGAGAACACATGCAAATATAAGAATTTTTGTTTAGTAAAAAAGCTTCTTCGTCTAAACAATACATGTCACTAGTGAAAATTCTAGTCATTCTTGTACAATGTTTCGAAATCGGATCGTGCATATAAAGACTTTCCAAGAATTTGAGTAGTGTGGTTGTCAATCATGGGTAGAATTGGTGAATGTTACACGTGTGTTAACTGATCACTTAAACCAGCCTATAAGGTTGTCAGCCCCGAAAATGCCCAGACTTCCATATTCTTTTTTTATTTATGTGGAGATATAAAAAAGATATTTAAAAAAGAGACTCAACCTTCCAATCTTACCTCACCTGTTGTAATATTGACTTATTGGGAATGAAGTATAATTAACATGTTATATTTATAAACATATATTGTAAATCTCGATAAAAATAAACACTCCCTCCAAAGCAAACTTGTAATTAGGCAATAATCTAACTTTTCTCTTTGTCTATCTTTAATAGTTTCCGCGATATTGAATAAAGTAAAACCTTAAAAAGTTTCAAAGAATCCCCCTACCGCCTTCCACATGAAAGGCTATTTTAATATTAAATTTCATAATTAATAAAGCTCGTCTAAGATAATCTGAGGGCGAAGTTTTAAACGAAAAGAAGTTTCGAAAATACGAAATCATGTAACATTCTTGGAATTTGATAAATTAAACTATGTTTCCCTTAGATACGATGATGTTAAAAATTCTGAGAAAAAATGCACGAAGAGCGTTCGACTTAATAATATTCCTACTCTTATTAATTAAAAGATATGATTTGATAGTTGAAATTTGATTTTTGATCATACCATATTTTAATCCAGACACTAGATTATTCACCCTATGTATGATATATAATCGGTTTCCTAACTGAAACAAAACTTCTTTCATTTTACATAAAAGCAGATGGAGGATTGAGCATTCTGGGGCTTATGACCTTGCATTTGGCTGACTTAAGTGATCACTTTATACATCTCACTCTAACGTTCACCATTTTCATTAATTGATTCATCAGTCACTTTGTGGTAGAATCTGTCAACTTTTAATTTAATTTTTACTTAGTAAATACACTATCTTATAGTGGCACATAAACATTAATTTAAAACATAAATTTAAAAAATATTCTTTTCATCAAAAGTGTCATCAAAAATGTAATGTAATTATTCGAAAGCTATCATCATATGTATGTTTACGTACATGTAAAATATGAACGTAGGTACTCGTATGCATGTTTATGTCTATACTTATATCTTTGATTTTATTATTTTTAATATTTTGAGTTATTTATTTTAACTGTATTTCTCTTGTGTTGTTGCTTTTATTTCATGTTTAATGTATTTTATATAATATAGTTAAATGTAGCTAAGAGGTTTGCATGCTCCACCTCAAGATTTATAATAAAGTTTCTTAAATAAATTATTTATATTTGCGTGTAAAATGGATGACATTCGTATGAACGTTAATGTAGAATCAATTCACGAAACAGATATGCATTTTTGTAACCTGCAAGGACCAGCAATAAAATTACAATAAAATAAATATTATCGAGTTAATCACAGGCGATAACGTCAGCCAATGGCGATGCACCAATTTGGCGCGTAATTGAGCACATCAATTGACGTTTCGGGCCGGAAATGGCGGCCAGTCGGCAAAATAAACAAAACTTCCGGTTCCGAGACAAATCTCTATATCCGGCTGGCAATTTGGCATCGGTAACTAAACGGGGACTCCCAATCACGGCATCGGCGAGTTCGTTAACGTTTATTTTGGATTTAGGACATTCTAAAAAATGGCCGAATCAGCCGACCGGAAGCTGGTAAAAAGTTATCCCCTTTTCTTTACACACAGTCCTTGCATTCTTGCATTCATCACGTGGATAGAATACAAGTGACCAACTGTGAAATGCATATCTTCGAATTCAATGAAATATAAACCAATATTCATAAAATGAAAATTATACAGCACGCAATGTTTTTTTGCAAAATAATAATATTTCCTAAAATATGCGTTGTTTTATCAATATTTGCAGCGTTTTTATTTTTTAAGAAATTTATTTTACTAGAATGAAGCTGCTCAAGAATGATGTTTCAGCTGAATTCTTTATTTTCTAATTATTATCTGCGCCAAATGGGCACTACATCACATCGACGCATCATACTGAAGTATTGTTTTTTGACATCTCGTCAAAGATGAAGAAGAATATGGAAGTCTGGGCATTTACGGGGCTGACGACCGTCATAGGCTGGTTTAAGTGATCACTTTACACACCTGTAACATTCACCAATTCTATCCATTATTGACAACCACACTACTCAAATTCTTGGAAGTTCTATATATATGAACCAATTTTGAAACATTGTTCTTAAATCACTAGAACATCACTAGAGACATCTACCATATTGGTGAGATGTCTCTAGTGAAACTCAAAATGTTCATACTGAAGTAATTAATTATCATTTATTACTTCAATATGATGCTTCAACATCGTATTATATTAAAGTCAAGATAATCAGTTGTGCGCTTCATGTCCAGGTTAATTGTAAATAAATATTAAAGTAAAAAATTACTTATTTTTTATTATGACCCTCCTAGGAATCGATCCCGAGGTCACCAGTGTTATAGTCAAGCGTATTTTTTTTTATTGAGGTCAAGGGATTATACATCCATTATGTCACTGCGACCATATTAGGTCTATGGTGACCTCCCTGTGTATCATAGCTCACTCTCAAGACCACTTCACTACGAAGGCGGAAGATTTTTTATTTTGTATTATTTCGAATCGTTTAAATTTACTGTCAACTGTTTATACCCATAATCTATTTACGAAGGGTTTGGTTAAACTCAACATAAATCTAAAATTTGGAAATCGAAAAAGAAGTATCTTAACAAAACTAAAAGAGTTTTTGATAAAAACTTGGAAATACTGCTTTATATATAAAAATAAAACATTTGTTTTATGTAAAACCACATTTGAGTTTATAATTATAAACACAGTTAGTTTTGAGACCTATATATTTTCTTATCAGCAGGTTAAAATACATTTTTTTAAATAGTGCTTTCATTTTCTATTTAAATCAAAACGTTATTTCACATAGTTCTTAAATCAA
Source organism: Brachycentrus maculatus (assembly GCF_059751285.1). NCBI lineage: Eukaryota > Metazoa > Arthropoda > Insecta > Trichoptera > Brachycentridae > Brachycentrus > Brachycentrus maculatus. The sequence goes on along the minus strand of NW_028281653.1, from coordinate 97,849 downwards.
TAAATAAAATGAAAATATTACGTTTGGAAGACTCAATATTATTTAGCGCAGAACCAACTATTAAAAAATATTAATAATTATTTAACGACTTTGATGCGTTGAAGATTATATAAAAAGATAACCAATTATGTTTTGAATATTGAAAGCATTAACTTTGTGGATCATCTTGATATATTATTTCGAGAAATAAAAATACTTTGTATTCTGATCCACTCACATTTTTATTTTACCAACTAGTTTCGGCAACAACCTGTTGCCCTCTTCCTCTTCTGGAAGAGGGCAACAGGTTGTTGCCGAAACTAGTTGGTAAAATAAAAATGTGAGTGGATCAGAATACAAAGTATTTTTATTTCTCGAAATAATATAACCAATTATGATGAAAAGTTAGTGAATGAGAAATAAATGTTATAGGAGACTGTAGAAAATAGAAAAAGGACTATGATAAAATATGATATCCTGCAAAATGACAACCTTATCTCTTGTTTTCTTCTTCTTGGTCGTATCTTTCATAAGTAAAGATTGTGACTTTGCAGCAACAGCTGGATTATGAGTACTCTCGAAGTGTATAGCGCAGGAAAGCGGAGCTACAGTCACTTACATATTACTGGGGAAAAGCGAAGGAAAAAAAGAAGGAGGAAGATAAAGCAGAAGACAAATTAACCAGCTGAAAAATATGGTAGTTGTCTGTGTCGCGTTGCAGTGCATTGTAAAAACTTTAAAGCATGAATTTTGACAGAATATGAAAGATTGCAGTTAGCACACAGAGAAAAGTTTGCAGACGACAATTTTTTTGAGAAGTTAACATCTGTCTCATTTATCCAAATTATTAAACTGCTTAGTAAAATTCTGTTTTTATTTTATATTTTTAAAGCTTGTAAATGTTAAATGAGTTGTGAAAGAATACTTTGCTTCACTTTTTAACAAATTGCATGTATTTTAACATTATCCATGATATCACAATGCGTAACGATAATTAATAAATAAAAAACACATGTAGTACGATATATGACGAATAAATATTTGTAATGTGGCTTACAATTAAAAAAAGTTAAGTTTTCATTTAATTTCAAGCAATGAAATTATGTTAAAGATGGAAAGCCAGCAATTTAAAAAAATTATAAAAAAATATCGATTCAAGGAAGGAAAGTAACTTAATATAGCGACAATTTGATTGACAAACGATACCACACGGTTAAGCTAATAAAAAAACATTTTCACAAAAGGTAATCATATTATCGTATTAAAAGGTAGGGTATTAGTACAATGTGTTAAAATTCGATGGAACGATTGTGCGATAAGACGATGTAAATCTAACACATTTTTTAAAGACAGATTGTTGACTGTTGAGTTTTTATTTATTTCAGATAGAAGAGAGAAAGACTCAAAAAATTATGAACATTATGTTAAAAAACACAACTTAATTTTTGAACTCGTACATTTACATACACTTAATTAAATTGAAAGTAATCGTGTTTTTATTATTTATATATGCAACCAAATAAATAAAGTTTAATAACAATTAATTGTAAAAATACGAAATTGACAGCTTTCGTGTTCGCTAGTAATATGATACTAATATATCTTTGTATTCGGTTTTATTTAGAAATGAAGACAGTAACAGAAAAAAGGAAAAATGAAGTTTTTATTTTATATTCGTACCCACATACATCATGGTTTGATAACCCCTGATATAATAGTCAGCCTAGTCGGATTCGCAATTTCCAAATCATTTGTTATTATAATGATACGATTTGTACCCTGCAGAGTTATAAGGTAATTTGCATTCGCGTAAATAACCTATCCACCATGCTATTATACTGGTATTTACAAATATCCTTTACAAAACAATGTGTGATCAAATTATTAGAAACAGATCAGTCTACGAAATTAACCTGAGAAAATTGTAAAATTTCTATTTATCTCAAGTCATTAAATATAATAATTAAAAAACACACGGAATTACGTAAATTGTTTTTCAATTTACGTTATTCACATTCAGTTTATTATTAATTTACTTTCAAGAACGTCATAAATAAAAAAAAATCATCCATTTTCAGTTTTACGTGTTTTCGAAATGCCCAGAAATGTACTATTTATATCCCAGCAAAAGAGACATATTTTTAGCTTAATATTTACCCGCTACAGGGCAAAAAATGTAGAAAATGAAGAAAAGTTATTGTTTAATTATTTTTTTAAATAAACTGAATATTTTTCAAATGGAGAAAAACCTTCAGGTTTTACCTAAAAAGATCTGTTGCATAGTAAAAAGTTCAATAAGTGGCTTGACATTTGTATTTAATTCATTGTGTCATATTTTTAAACTTAAAAATAGTGCTCCTGAAAAATCTTTTTTGATTTATGACGTTCTTGAAAGGAGTGAGCGATATGTGTATACATTCGTACTTTTGACCCCTTTGATGAGCTGATTACTCAACGTCCAGGGTTGCTAGACATCTTAGCATGAGCTGTTGCACAACACAGATTTTTATGAAATAATTATTTTGAGACCAGTGTGTGTAGAATACCTATTTAATCTAACACATACCTCGTTTAGTCAAAAGGACATAATTTTGCAAAAAAAACGAACAACCTGCTTCTATTATCAGTTAAGTCATTCATCCACAACTAACTATCCGTAACAAGACAATATGGATTTACTAAAAATTATACCATGTTGCCAATAAAATTGTAATGGTGATAAAAAAGCAAGTTTTGTTAATCTCTTACCATTGGTTTTGCCAAAACTATATTTATTTACAATGATTAAAGAAAACACTTGTTTTTTACCACTTGAGTTTCATTAAAGACTACATGTTTCAGAAGTTAAACTTCCATCATTCAGGTCTATATAATAACTGTTATTATACAGACCTGAATGATGGAAGTTTAACTTCTGAAACATGTAGTCTTTAATAAAACTCATGTGGTAAGAAACAAGTGTTTTCTTTAATCATTGTAACATGTCTAACCACAAAGTTAATGCCGAAACAATAAATAAAATATATTTATGTAATTGAAATTTTAATTGTGATGACAGTATAGCATACTTGGGTATATTTGAGGGTGCTTGAATTAAAGGCGCAGATACAACATTTCATTAGTACTGTTCTTCTTTTTCTTCTGCTTGGTGTAGGTCGATTCGTGATGTCGATTCCATGTCTTTGGTGAACTCCTTGGAATTCGTCTTCCTTGGGGTTGGCCGTGCAGTGCTATGTGGGGAATTCTGGATGGTTTCATTTTTCTCATATGCGCATACCATTGTCTTTTTCATTGCCCTCCCCACCCAACGACATCTTCGATCTCGAAAATTTCTCTTGATGAAATATAAAATGAACAAATAAATAATACAGTTAACTCCCTCTCTCCCTCCCGAAAGATCCTCTGCGGAGTCATCAATTACAAGAGCTCCATCTGCATACCCTAGGTAGTAGATTTCAGGGAGGAGATGGTTATTCCTCGGTCGAGTGATAATAACATTCGAATAATGAAAACCAGAAGGATCGTGAATAAGGAGATAAATGGCGCAATGAGCATCCTTGCCTGACTCCGGTAGAAATCCTAAACCGATCTGTAACAACATCGTCAACTCTCACATGTCATTCGCTTTTAGCGTGAAGGGTCTCATAAGTTCCACTAGCTTCGAGGGTAACCCGTTACCTTTAAAAATGTACATATTGTCCTAGTATTATATTAACTCATCTTGTGTTACATACTTGATTCACCTATATTATCTTTTCATCAAAATGTTATTAATATAGACACATTTTTGATAATATGGTTTTAATATTTTACGTTTTACAGGCTTAAACAAACAAATTTTTACGATAAAATAAAAATTCTTTCACAGTGTTTTAACCACATCGGTTTAATGTGAAAATATTTTTTTTTGTTGGCTTTACGCCTAGTAAAATAGTTTTTAAGATAGCGTCAGGAAATACTAATAAATTATGACTTAAGTATCGTAGCGTAACACGTATTATGTTTAAGGGGAGTCTACTCTCAAAATTATCAACATAAAAATATCTTATTAAATTTTATGAACAATTTTTATTCAGATTATACAGGATATCGTAGCCATTCTCTTCTACAAAATTACCACTGGCGAGAAAAAGTCGCTTTCAATCTAATTAATGTCATAATGCAAGTGACACAGTCGTATCGCCTCGTATGCTTTAAGTTTGAATTCAAAAATTGCATATGAATATAATATACATTATGTATATACGTTCTGTTCTGTTTTTTTTTGCATTAAAAATGTATGACAAAATAGCTATCCTTCCAAATCTATTGAAAATTTTACTGGCATGTGGAAGGTAATTGACACTTTTTATTATATATATAGATATTGGTTTAAAAAAATGCAATATTGATGTTCAACAATAGGACGAGTAGTGAAAGTTACACAGGTGTCTAGAATGTTCTCTTAAGCCAGCCGAATGCCAGGTTATAAGCCCTGTGATGCTCGGACTTCCATCATCTGTCAAATAAAAAGAACGATACATTTTCCATATCAAGACACATATCAGTCTGATTTAATTAACATCTGTCTGATATAATAAATATACTGGTATTGTGTTGAACTACGTGTACGTATGGAAATGGAGAAACCTAATCTGAAAACTTAAGATCGAATACATCAGAAATAAACTGTTATTCATAGCGGTAGTATGATTCCTGAAGGCATAGTTTACTCTGAATTGTTATTGCGACGTCAAGCTATCTGGCTAGAATAACTCGCTGTATTACATTTGAAACTCAAGTAATATTAAACGTATCATGTATCTAAGTAAGCCATGACTTTTATTCGAACTACGACTTTTCCTATTGACTTCAGTTTTATAAATATTTTTATTATATTAAATTTTAATACATTTTCGTGATCTTAAAGTCATGGTGAAATTTTTATAAGCCATATTGTAGAAAGCGTTATAATGCGGATATTCAGGATATAAAATGTGCTATCTAATATATTTATATATTCATAGGTGTAACGAAATGATACTGGGTGTATTGTGCTACACGGTTATCGGAAAAAAAGAGAAGAAAAAAAACAACTTGGTAAAAATAATTGTGTGTAATTTAAGAAACTTTTTCTTTTTTATTTAGTTTTTGTGTATTTAATATGTCAAATTATTATATTTAGCCGTTATCAACAAAATCCGTATTTATATGGTGTTTATTACGGAATATTTTTACGCAGATCTACATATATCGCTCACTCCTTTCAAGAACGTCATAAATCAAAAATCGTCGAATTTTAGTTGTGCATGTTTTCGGAACGCCCAGAAAATGTACTATATCTCAGCAAAAGAGGCGTATTTTAAACTTAATATTTACTCGCTACAGGGCAAAAAGTGTTGTTTTTGCATTTTGAAGAAAAGGTATTGTTTAATTATGTTTTAAAATATACTAAATATTTTTCAACATTTTGAGTGTGTCCAAATACTTGTTCACAAAATCTGGATTATCTCCAATTACAGGAGTTACACGAATGTTAATGTTACACGTGTGTAAAGTGATCACTTAAACCAGCCTATGACACTTAAACCAGATATGTTAAATTGTCTTGAAAATACTTAATTTTGTACGTTACTCACCTGTAGATGAAAACATCAGTATTTTTCGAAACTAGTCGTGTTGAATGAAATAAAACTCATTAAGTTGTATCACACAAGTTTAATTTTTTTTAAATAAGACAAAAAACAAAAAAAAAACAATGGCAATGGTTTAATAGTCACCCAGTTGTGGCAAAGGTGCCAGTATAAAGTGATATTACGTTTGTAGTGGCAGGTATGCGAGGGCATATAAATGGATAGAAGACAGGGATGAATTGCGTTTATTATATTACCATCATGTTGGATCCAGCCAAATTCCTTGTTAATTTCTTGAAAGTGCCTCGCAAAATGAAAGCGCATATAAATGATCTAATTTATGAATTCACCATATACTTTTTGAGTTTAGATTAAAATATAATAGATGTGATAAAAACATGAACCTAAAATCGTAAAAAAATCTTTCGTTCCTTATTTTTCCTTTCCTTTGCTTATCATCACACTTTTGTGTGATGATTTTCACAGATGCATCAACGTGGAAGAGTCGAAGAATGTTTGCAAAGACAGAGTGGTGTGGCGTTCTATTCTCTCTGCCTACCCCTGCGGGGAAGCGGCGTGATGGTTAGTTAGTTAGTAAGTTATATTTTCCTGGTTGAATTTTTTTAAAATGCGGTATCTGCCCACCTGTTAAAGAAGTTAATATAAGGTTGAGTCCAAAATTTACAAAGATTACTTTTGTTATTTATTTAAAGATAAATAAAAAAAAAATACTTCCTCCGCAGTGTAATGGTGAGCACGCTCACGGTTTCGATTCCTAATGGAGGGGGGGGGGGGGGGTAATCAAATAAATATAAGTGATTATTTAATCTCTAATATTTATTCAATATTACCCTGGACTGGTACCTGAAGTGGAGGGCTGGTCACCTTTCCTTCGTGTGTTAACGATCAAGATAACACTATGTTTACATTATGCAGTGCCCTATGCACTATCAGGTGCGCATAACGGTCTGAAGAGTAAAGAAGAATTTATTTAAAGAAATACGTAAGTACACATAAAAACTATTTAAGTTAGTTAATAAAACTGTTTGAAAAATATGTGAAAATTAAAATCGTATTTTGACATAATTTTTTTATCTCAAAGAAAATATTGTACATTTTTCTTAATTAGAGAAAAGCAAAGAGTTGGGGGAGCGAGTAGAATTAACAAAGTAAAATTATGAATTTGCATATAAATTTTGAATATTATAAACGTATACTGAAATTTCAACATGTCTTTTCACAAATTGAATAAGAAATTCATTTCGATGTTTGATGGTATTTTCTGTCTGACGTGTCAATCCACTTTACATGTTTGCTTCCCATGCCTGTGATAAAATGGTTGCCAAAACACGTCATATTTCCTTAAATATTAATTTGTCGGTGCAATTTTGTGTATTCTTAACCGCATTTAAAATTATTTTACAATATTAATACGTTTAAATTACAAAATAAAACATTAAGATAGTAAATAACCATGTTTGTAAGTTATTGAAACATAATATTATTTTATTTATTGAATTGGCATTAATGATTAACATGTTAATTTTAATAATTAATACCAAACTCAAGTAGTATAAAAACAAGTGTTTTCTTAATAACTTTAACAATTTAACAAAGTAAATGCAGAAACAATAAATATAAATGTTGATTAATTTATTGGTGTAACATTCTGCTCATGTTTTGTTATAAATCACAGCATTGGTGATTGTTTAAAGATTTGGGAAAATATTATTAAAATAAATAAATACGTAGCAATAAGAAGCATGAAAAATAAATCCTGGTATGTGCTAAAATATATAAAAATGTTGCACGCAAAGAATTAAAATTATAGTTCTTTACAAGAATTTTGTTAAATTTCACTTCATCCTCGCACACAAATGGTGTTTTTTTTCATTGTTTTGCTAAAATAACGTAAATATAAAAAAAAAACATGCGCATCAAGATAATTAATATCGCGAACTTTTATGCCAGCCAATGACAGTTCCCACACACGATTAATGCCCAAATATTTCCATATTCTTTTCCAAATATTTTTTCATCTTTTTGAGGTATGTATAAGAAAAAAGTAACTCAACGAAATAAATTGAAATTATTAACGAAAACACTTGATTTTTTACTCAAGTGGTAAAAAAAACAAGTAATAATTTCAACATGTCTTACCACAAAGTGCATGCCAAAACAATAAATAAAACACCTAAATATATAGTCAGAAAATCTAGTTATTTTACTCGTATTTACAATTTTAGAATTTATTCTAACATCAAAAACATAGTATGTAAAATTTCTCTGGATTTAAGTACTTACATTTTTAATATATATATATCACACTTGTTAAATTTTCGTGTTGTTTATTCATAGTTTTCAGCGAGAAAGGATATTATGTAATATAAAAGGAAAGACACGATGCGGGAAACCTTTCCGGAAAGATTTCCTGGAAATGTCTACCCCCTGAATGTGTGCATTCTTTTCAGGACTACGCGACTGTGATAACTTGAAACTCGGCAAATTTAAGAGTTTCTGCTTCCGTATTTACATTTCCGGTTGCATGTCAGTTCCGGTCTACCTGATTCACCTCATATTTCCTCATTCTCTCTGTTACCCGGTGTTGCGAGGAAATACAACATTTTCTTAGCATATTCAGCGATGTACGACATGTGTAATAGCTAGTTTTCAAATATACTACTTGCTCCCCTTTTGCCATACGAAGGCGTAAATAAAATATCGCTGAATTCTAAATATTGCTTCTATAATATAAACGTAACTCTCACAGGGGAGACTGCTGCACTGCGTCATTGTTTGGTCAATGAAGTTAGGTCACACTCACACATACACACGCTCTATAGAGACATCTATGGTGGGATGAGGAAAACTTTTTATTAAGCAGAGACTATTTCATTTGTTTATGAGGTTCGAATACTGGATTCACATACTTGAGAAATTATCTTGAAAACATAATTATCGATTTAGACGAAGAATTTTTGCAAAGACAATGGTGTGGCGTTCTATTCTCTCTGCCTATCCCTGCAGGGAAATGAGTGAGCAAAGTGAGCACTTGAGTTTCTCTGCATTTTTATTTCTAAAATATTGGAAATACATTTTAATTAAAAATAAATGAGGTTGAACAGAGAAAAGATAAAAAATAAACTAAACAGAATTACTTTGAGCCATTATGTTAAGTTATGTTGTCAATTTATGTTGCTATAAGATAATTTCAAGGTTTGCGGTAAAATTAAGAAAAATATGGTTTTAAAACGTTGAAGGTTATGGAAATGACCTTGTGGAGTTTGTAAGTGGGAGATTGGGGATGTTTAAACCCTCGAGATGGGAATACCACCAACTTAATGAAACGCGGAATGACACAAGAGGAAGATGTTTCGACGAATTAATAGTCGAGTACGAATGTGCCCCGGGACTTGCAGTGACTTAAAGAAATCACGGACTTCATTTTAAGCGTTAAAAACAGCAAAAAAACGCTAAAAAAACAACATACAAAAATTTAAACAAAGGTGATAAGATGTGCAATCAATCCACGGAAGTTTCCATAGTTATGCATGCATTTTTGCATAGTTATGCTTGCAAGGAAATGACAAAATTTGCAAAAGAAGGATAAAAGATGCGTAAAAGTTTTTAAAATTTGATTTAAATCAAATAGATTATATCAGCGGGTATATATGAGGAGATCCATGAAGTGGAAGAGGCGAAAAATGTTTGCAAAGACAAAGTGGTGTGGCGTTCTATTCTCTCTCCCTACCCCTGCGGGGAAGCGGCGTGATGGTTAGTTAGTTAGTCAGTTAGATTATATTAAGTTTAATTAGTGGAACTGAAATTTATATAATAAAACAACCACTTTGTATTTTCCCACCTTTGTTTGATCTGACCAGTGCCCGGGTTTTGTCATTGCCGACTTTATCAGATTGGCGGTAGGCTGGACAAAGCTCTTTGACTTGTATACAATAAGGCGGGGGTTGAAAACCACGATTTTATAAAACTGCAAAGTTGTTATTTTAATCTTTATATTCAATAGAATTTCGTCCAGCCTTCCACCACTTTGAACATACCCAAAACGTGTGGAAAAAACTACAAAGTTGTAATTTTACGAGATTTATATTGTATTTAAATTATACAACTGAAGTAATGCTAATTCATATTTGGTTTTGTAAGATTTTTTTCTAATTTTGTTTTTTGCTTTTGATAACGGTAAATTGAAAGTAAATAAATATTTTTATTTGATTATAAAAGTAAATGAATTTATAAATACAGAGAACTTTAACTATAACTGATATTTCCTTGTCTTTACGTATATATTTAATACATCCTTGATTTCTTTTCCATCAATAATGATTTTGATATCAATAGTGTCCATTACCGAAAGCTTTTTCCCTCGCGTTAAAATATTAAATAAAATAAATTCCATATTATTATTTATTATTTTATTATTATTATTTTTTAATTTTTTTTTTGATATCTCATCAAAGATGAAGAAAAATATGGAAGTCTGGGCATTTACGGGGCTGACTACCGTCATAGGCTGGTTTAAGTGATGTTTCTTCATCTTTGATGAGATGTCAAAAACAATATGAAAATAACTCCTGTAATTGGAGGTTATACAGATTTTGTGAACAAATATTTGGACACACTCAAAATATTGTTAAATAAATTCCATTCTTGGGTTTTAAAATCTGTAAAGCAGGACTGGTCAATCTGATACCTACAAGTAAGGAAAGACTTTCAATGTGGTGCCCTATGCCTTTCTAAAATTTTAATGTAGGTTGTAGGGGGTACAGTTTATCAAAATAAAATATTTTATAATTACTAACGATAGTCATGAAAATGTTAAAAAATATATATACATTTTTTTGTAATGTCAACTAGATAATGATTATAAGGATTTATATTATCCACTGACACTTCGTGATGGAATTGCATTTTAATATATTATTAGATTAAAACCAATATTTTTAACATCAGACCAGTCTGATGATGTCGGTAATGACGAAACCCGATCGCTGGTCAAATAAAAATAAAGTGGAAAAGCTAAAAATATTGGTTTTAATCTAATAATATGATTATAAGGAGTCCAAAATAATTTTTAATAAAAGGCATTCCGTCATACTATGCACGGTTTCTTATTTTATTGAAAATCAGAAAAATACAATTTATTAGAATTACTTTTTTAACTAGGTAACCTATTTAGTACTTGCTTATTGAAGGAAACTAAACAAGGAAGAAAATATAAGGATGTTTATATTAATGCACTAGAAACTTCTTTAAAATGCATAATTAAAATTACGGCTCACATTGGGCGCCATATCGGCGCCCGCCAAAGTCGTTGAAATGCATCCACAACAACAACAACCTCTCCGTTAAGATGCGACGAAAATAAGCGAATTCCTTTTGCCTCCTTTCTAGGAATGTGATTTGTCAAAAGATCAAGTCCACCGATCTCCGGTTACTGCAACTCATCCCCTCTCAATCTCCCATTCAGGTTGTGCTCGTGTGACGTCATGCCTGAAATGGGAATGCTCCTGCGGGTCGCGGAGAGGGGAGCGCGGGGAACTTTGCACTCAAGCCCGAGGAATATCAAAGCACCTCATCTGTACCTACACATGTACCTGAACGTACCTACACGAATTACGTAAGATGTCGCTAGAGAATTTCTTACATACTTTATCTCAGTCTTCAAGTCTCGATTACCTGGGGGCCGAAACTGAAACCAAACGTGCTCTAACATTATGCGGTATTCCTTAAATTACGCATTACTTAAACTCAATTTGTAAATGTCGTATTTACTTTATCACGTAAAAAAATACTGATTTGTTGTTGTTCCTGAAATGAAGTCACATTAATACACTAAAGAAAACTCAGGCGGTCGAAATGTCAATTGTTTATTCGAGAACGGGCACCGTGGCGTAATTGTTAGACGTTCGACTGCAAAACTGGTTCGATTGCCGCCAATTGCAAATAAATTCAAGAAAGATTTATTTTCAATTAGTTTGGGTGTTTGTGATGTGGTTTTCACATTTACTTTTCCTATCTTGACTATCCTCCTATCAGTAGACATGTCTCTAAAAGTAGAGACTTTGCTGGTTATTCTTTAAACAAAAAAGATTGACCTATAAATTCCTGATAGAAAGAATGAAACAGTATGTAAATTCGTATGGTGATAGCGTATAAGAAAGCTTAAGCCATTCTGCTTTCATAAATAAATGAAGCATTGGGTTCTTAGAAGTCTATAATTTAACTAATTACAGTCACAGCTTAGACACTTTGTTTGATCCGTTAGTTATTTGATAGTGGCCTCTTCGGATGTCACGTGCACGATAAATGGCGTCTCTTTATCAAGAAAAATCTTGAACCATCATGAAGGCTTTCCAGAATGCCCTGTGCTCCTCTTGACGCCATTGTTCTGTCGATGCTATTATATAACAGTAACCCAAGTAGTAAAGGGTTTGTACTTGAATCCACATGGTTTTGTTGATCACAATTCACAATTCAATCTGCTCTCGCGGCATAATTGATTTACGTTTATTCTTTTTGTTTAAAATATGTGGTATGAAGAAATATCTTCTATCCAAAAACACACACGATCAAGACTTGTATTTATAAAGCTGTTTAAAATACAAAAATGTTGAACAAATACTTTCAAATATGGGTTGCATTTGTGCGAGAGGAGATAAATACAACAAATCTTAGAATGTTTCGAGTAGAGAATCCGTTTCTTTTGTACCATGTTAACATATTTTAGGTAAAAGTTTCATTCACCTCCGGCTGTTTTCATAATTGCACTTATATCTATACAACTCTACGTACATTCATTTACAGAGGCGTTTATGAAATAAAACAAAAATAATATGTTGTGAAAATAAAATATTGATATGTTTCACTCAAATATCATTTTTAAAAAAAAATACAAAACACAATTTAAGATAGTACAACGATAGTAAAAAGGAAATTTTAAATCAAATAAATTTAATTTTATTTATTGTTTCGGCATTAACTTTGTGGTAAGACATGTTACAATGATTAAAGAAAACATTTGTTTTACACCACTTGAGTTTTATTAAAGACTACATGTTTCAGATGTTAAACTTCCATCATTCAGGTCTGTATAATAATTATTATACAGACCTGAATGATGGAAGTTTAACTTCTGAAACATGTAGTCATTAATAAAACTCAAGTGGTGTAAAACAGGTGTTTTCTTTTTTCATTGCAAATAAATTTTGTAGAAACTATTTTTGTAATCTTTTTTATTTTATTTATTTATTTAAACTTCATGTACAGAAAATAAATAAGTACAATAGCGGGCTTATTGCTAAAAAGCAAACATCTTCCAACCAACCAAAAACAGACTGCTGATATTGATCAAAACGTTTTATACCATACATAGTTGTTTGCAATCAGAGGGTAGATAGTACTTGAATATAAAAAAAACATAAAGTAAAGAAGATGATAATAAGTAGGGCAAAAGAAAATGAAGTTTTTTATATCCGATGTAATATTTTTGGGTGAAGAGTGATTTTTTTTATTTAAAACATTACCTAGATGCGTTTTTTTTAACTAAGATAATCATCATTATGGTGAAGCTGAAATTATATCGGTTACTGTAACTTCGAAATTGGCTACCACGCTTTAATTTCAGATCTATCCTTCCATTTTCCTCTTTCCTCTGTAAGCGAGTCATCCATAACCGCCGGGCGGTGACATATTGCATATTGAAGTATGCGATTCTGAATCAATTGGAATTATCAGTAACATTATACAGTCCACAGTCCGCAAATAGATACAGCAGTAAATACTAATTTAGTGATGTGAATTTTCCATCGACCTTTATAATGCTAGTTAAGTCGGTCATCATAGTTGTAATTATAATGTATCTTGTTTTAAACACATTATGCTGAAATATCAATCAATTCGGCTGATAATTTTAATATGAGCGTTACCCTGCAAAAAATATGTAGACATGTATATTTAATTTGATAAAAAAGGCTGAAAATAACGTATTTTAAAAATACAATAACTAAGAAAACATAAATAATTTAATGATATGAGTAGAGTTTTTTTTTAAAAACAAAAATATTTGTGTTTTTACTATTTACAAAAATACTTCAATTTATACTGTTATTTACTTATGTGTGTCCATATAAATAATATAATTACAAATGTAATATGCTTAGTTAATAAAAATTATACTTTCATTCGTCATCAAAATAAATTTTCAAGAAACAAATTATTATTTTCTCAACCAAATTTAATTTAATTTATTTATTCTACGACGAGGACACAGTACTTATAGCGTATTATGTTATTTAAAAACTCAAAAGGTTAATTCCTCGTACTTCCAATCTCAGGCTAGATTTAACGTTCAAGCGTGCTTCAAAGGTTAAGTACTATTTTAACCTTTTACTTTGCTCTTTATTCTATGTAGATGTTAGGGAAGAATTGAAAACATTTATTTTTATTTGCAAAAATGTTAAATAAAATTCCATGATGTAAACAAACAAAAAAAAAGATTACCTCTATTTTTAAACGAATACTTTTGTAAAAAAGTAAAATGACCAACAAAAATTTAATAAACATATATTTGAAAATTCATTTTTATTTTGTTACAATGTCTTTATATTTATATTCAAAAGAAGAAAACAAAAAAAAAAACTGTTTGGTTCTTCAAGACATCCCTTCGGCTGGATGTGGGAAGGGTGTAAACAATCAGTGAAGGACCCACTCATCGCATTTTAAAGGAATTATAAGACTTTTCCAAGTAAAATAGCCAGAAATTATATGTCATTGTTTAATAGATTTAAATTCAACAGATTTCATTCGTTTAGTCAAATTCGAAATCCTTCCCAAAGTGGATCAGAAAAAAAATAATGCCAAAAAATGTACTCTTAGACAACTGTCCCGCTTTTATATTTACGCTTCACCCAAAGTTATTATTTAAAACTATTAACAAATACTGACTATATTTATTGAACATTGACCCTTATCTCCATTTAATGATGCATAGGGTACTGCATCAAACTGATTTGTAAAATCAAGGTGTTGAGTTTTACGCTTTAGGTACAGAGTACCTACGTAAAATACTAAATAAATATTAAAAAAATTATATATTTAATTTTTTTATATTTGAAGCAATAACTTTGTGATTTTCTATTTTATAATTAATATGTTAGTTTGTTTTAAAATCACTTTAAATATTTTATTTTAACATAATTATAATGTTTACTGGTTCCGAAACTAACCACTTTTTTTTATCAAGACTGATTAAAACATTAATTAAAATATGAATCAGTCTTAATAAAGAAGCGATAAGCTAGTAAACCGGTAGACATTATAATTAAGTATTTATGGTGATTTGAAAACAAAGTTATATTTTCATTATATTATACAAGTGTATTTATTTCAAACTCCCTGGAAATCGAACCCGGAACCTTAAGAGTGGTTAGTAGAAAATAATCATAGACAAAATAAAAAAGTTAATTACTGAAAGTAATTAACGAGTTAATTACTTTCATTGATTTATTCATCACTTTGTGGTTATAAACACATATCTATTTTTAATTTATATAAACTTAGTAAGTACCACTATTTCTTAAAATCGATCATTACACGTTTTTGGTTGCATTTCGCGTCATTTTATTTTAAAAATGAAACACGTGTCACAATAGATTAATAGAAAAAAGTTGTAATTACAAAGTATAACTTAAATTAAAAAAGAGATAATTAGTATATTATGAAAAAATAATTCTTAGATGAAAACAAGAGCTCTTTATTCTTCAGTTTGAAATTCATTCATTATTTGACTCTTATTTTATTTCAGTTTGTTTTTTTTTAATTAACAGAAATTTGTTAGAATATCGAAATATAAAAAAATAAATAAACAAGAACACAACATGTCCGGAATAATTGAATTCTTCTCGGCGTTTGGAGATAAACCCGCGAAACGATATTAAAAGAGAAAAAAAACTTTCGGGGATTTAAAAGAATTTGTCAAACGGCATTATGCGAAAATATTCCTTCTTTGTTTCTGAAAATTTAATTCACCAAAGGTCGCGTCTATCTCGCTATGTATTAATTCAGCCGCATAAAAAATACAATAAAATGTTTTTAGGTTAACAAAGACGAATACAGGGTGCTTTAATTTATTACTCCAAAAACTGTTAATTAATTATTGTGTATGAAGGCAAAGTGATCAATCCCGCGTTTCAGGTACCAGATCAGGATAATATTAAATAAATGATACAGTAAAAAATTCACAAATATTTATTTTAACATGAGAAGGAATCGAATCTGGAGCCTCAAATATGGTAGCCAAATGCATTAGCCACCACACTATGAATACTCTTTTCGAGTTACGAGTGACATCTACACATATTCCTGAGATACTTTTAACAGTGAATGTAGCGTTCTTTCTTGCGTATATTTAAAACTGCTTATCCGCATCCGTATCAGTACGCTCGGCCACCTTACTAGAGGTCTTGGGTTCTATTCCCATGGGAGGCTCAAATAAATATATTTGATTTTTCAGTTTTATATTTATTCAATTTTACCCTGGACTGGTACCTGAAGCGGATGGTTGATCAGCTTTCCTTCATATTTTAACGATCAACAAAATACACCGGGTGCAGATAAAGGTTTGACGAAGGTACATACGAACTTCTATTATACGAGTTAAAGTATTAATTTTTGAGCCTAGAAGAAGTTACCAGAAAAGTTAACATTGTGTCGTTTATAAAGGTTGATAATAATTGATTGGGCAATAAAGAGATAAAACCAAAAGTCGAAGAGAACCGTTTTCGAGAATTAAGCTTAATTCTTCATAATCTTAATTAATTTGATCCCAATTCCATCCGCTAAACGCATTACCAGTAAACTTAAGGGAGTTAATGAATAAATAAGCTTGTTTGCAAAGACAAAATGGAAATGTTGTGAAGGCATTTCGTCCTTTAATTATGAAAAGAAAAATAAAACAATTTATGTTCGCGCTGGAGGACCAAGATTATAATAATATTTGCTCTTGTAGGTCATCATTGCTCCCCATTACTCCTCCGTTTATTCCGCGCAACTCTTTCGAGACCTGCTATCTGCCTTGATTATTATTTAATTAATTTTTCTGTAATAATTATGCACTTTTATATCGTTTGATAGCGTTAAAATGATTGCTGGCAAATGCGTGTTTAGATACCTTAAAGAGTTATGTGGAAGTCTAAGAGGGAGGTTTTTGTTCAATACTGGACACAAGAAGAAGACTTAAGTAAAGTAAGTAAGTAAAAGAGTTATTTATATCAGGATTTTCATTGTTATCTCAACATACGTTGGAAAGTCTGAATAGTAACAGGGCTTACAACTTGTCGTTTGCTAAAATAAGAGATCAGAATTAAACATTATTTACTTATTTCAACCAGAGATGTCACCAATGACATTTTGAGAAATACAAATCATTTTTTGAACTGAACGTTCTGAAATTTTAGGAATGTGGTAAAATTTTTAATGTAATAAGGTACACAATGTTCAGATAATTTATGACAGCAATATACCATCACTTAAGATTTCTTCGACAAAAGTGAGAAAGTGAGTAGAATCTTGTTTCGCATTTCAAATTCGCAGGTTTAGTAAGGTATTGTTTACTCACGATTTTTGTAAGGAGATGAAAGCAAAAAAAATCTCAAGGGATTATCAATAAGTGTTAATTATGAAGCGCTGAAGATGGCGCACAATCTTTCTATCCAGGCCATTTTAAAAGGGGAGTAAGTGAAGTGAATAGAGGGAGTAATCAAGATGATGCAATAATGATAATAACAAGACGTTTAAATTTTCAGTTTGTCAATTGAGTATCCGGTTCTTAATGTGTGAATCAAATCCTTATTTCCCCCGTCGCGTGTCCCTGGTCACATTACTGGGTAAGGGAAAAATCTCACACAAAAAAGTATTCACAAAAGAGAAAGGAGCCACCCATCCCTTATCCTGTACGTCCACCCAGCCACCCCCTCGCGCCTCATGTTCCCCCAGACGGATTTTAGCCTAATGAAAAAACTTGATCACTGTCTCACGTCCGCGAGGGTTGAATCATCCCTCCAATTTATTATATCTCATATTTTGTGTAATTGAGATATCTTCATTATGTGTGCTGATATGTGGTTGGGGATGAAATGGGTAGAGATATCAGATGATTACCACTTCTTACAAGGGGGCATGCTGTGAAAATATATTATTTTATGCGCATTGTGTTTTTCATGCGTTTTAGTTTTCAATATATATATATATATATATATATATATATATATATATATATATATATATATATATATATATATATATATATATATATATATATATATATATATATATATATATATATATATATATATATATATATATATATATATATATATATATATATATATATATATATATATATATATATATATATATATATATATATATATATATATATATGTATATATATATTTATATAATGTTTTTGTTTTTATTGACTAACCCAAACAGTGTTCAGGTAGTCCTGTTTGAGTAGTTTGGTGACGATTTCCTACACCGACAAATTTTCTCGCCAAAATTTGACTGTTAAAATGTTCACAAAATTATCTTGAACACAATATTTTTGATAAATTGATACTTCACTATATTAAAGTTAGCCCGTTACGGTGATTTTCAATTAATTTCATTAACATCGTCGATTATCTCAAATCTCGTCTTTCTGATACATACTTAATCATAAAAATTAGTGGCAAAAAGGTCGGAACATGAAAAGCGGAAGAAAACGGGATCTTTGTAAAATCATCCAAAACAACAAGGGGTACTCGAGTAGAGATTTTTCTTAAAAGATGGCATCGATCTCCATTGTGAAAAGGACCTTTCAGAATTTAAAGGATTTTCTGATGACTATGCTCTTTTTCCTTAATTTCGGGGAAAGGAAAATTACTCAAGGCCTCGCACGTCGTAAAAGTTGAAAGTTTGGGATTTAACGACACCGTTAGAGGACCTCGCCGGGATAAGGGCCTCCCCTGAAGGTTTATAGGAAATTTCGGTGTTTCTCCCGAAACATCGCCACGCCGCGTGATTAATATCCCGCAAACAAGCGACAAAAAATAAGTTTTCAGTTTTGAATGGATTCAAAGGCTTTGTAAATTGTAAAGTTAGCTGTAATTATAGTACCTAGGGGGAATGTTTTACATGTTGATAAATATAATGAAATATAATACTAAAAGTATTTCAAGGTACAACTTTAAATTACTTGCTTAGGAATTCTTAAGAGAGAATAAATTCTTATTTTAAGAAAATGTAAGAAATGGGAAAAAATCTATTATTTTTAAAAACGTTTTAAAATTTAAGATTTTTTGATGAAAACTAAAAATCAAAGATTTTAAAAGTTAAAAATAATTGTTTTATTTTTTAGTTATAGATAATAGTACAGTGGAAATAAAAAAGGTTTATTTAATCAGGTGTGAAAAATATGCTTCATAAGGAGAAGAAGAAACTACTTTCAGAAACTTATGGATTTAAAATTTTTATTTCTTTGAACCGATTTTTATTGAATAAATAATAAATGTAATCTTGTTAAAAGTAATCAAACCTTAAGTTATCTTATTTAAAGTAGCCTCACTCGACTCAAGAGCTTACGTTATATACGAATTTCATTCATTTGCATAAATTGGTTGAAAGGGTTTCAAAAATCCTTGAAAACCTTATTGATGCCTCGATTTTGACACAAAAATGTTCGAGTACCCATTTACTTAGAGAAAAATATTTTTTCCTTTCTAAATACCCAAAGGAATGGTTCATGAAAGATTTATTTCAGGAGTACTGCCTGAAAAACGCCGTATAATCTGATTGATGTAGTAATCAATATCTTTAAAAAACGTTGGAATCCTTCAAATACTTACATTAAACAAGTTCATCTAATCATTTCCGATCAAAATTGAATGCTACAAGCCCGAATTTAATTATCCTGATTAATTTTTAGTACGACGAAAAGGAAAATTCAGATTTTCAACAAATTTTATTACGACTTTTTTATGAGTAGGTACATGTATAAACATATCGCTCACTCCTTTCAAGAACGTCAAAAATAAAAAAATGGTCAATTTTCAGTCGTGCATGTTTTTGGAATGCCCAGAAAATGTACTTTATCCCAGCAAAGAGGATAATTTTTAACTTAATAATTACCCGCTACAAAAAAGTGCTGTTTATGCATTTTAAAGAAAAGGTATTGTTTTATTATTTTTTTTAATTTTAATTTACTAAATATTTTTGAAATGGAAAAAAAACATTCAGGTTTTACCTATAAAGATCTGTTGCACAGTAAAAAGTTCAATATGTGGCTTGGTATTTATATTTAACACATTGTATTATATTTTTAAACTTTAAAAACGTTCTCCTGAAAAATCAAGGTTTATTTATGACGTTCTTGCAAGGAGTGAGCGATATGTAAAAATGTTTTTTTTTTTATCTTGACGAAAATAAACGTCATAGTCGTCATGGTCAAACATTATTTGGTTTAATGGCAATCAGAAAACTAATTGAATATTTCATTACCCTTATGTTTTTTTGCTGGTTTCTTCTGATCCGTTCAGTGAAAATGTTCTCACGATAGAGCGACTAGGCGACTTAGCGCTTGCTTTTGCACTGGTACGACTATATTACGTCAAATCTTCCAGCACTAGCCTCAGTAAATACAACTGAAATATATTAAATGTCAATATAAATCACTTTCACGAGAACGTTTTCAAGTTAATAAATGTGAATACGACTAGTTAAAAAAAACTACAGTTGATTTTATCAACAAATGATTTGACAGTTTTTATTTTCACTTCTTGATAAAAATATATGTAGGTAGTTCTCAAGTGTCTACTCTAGTCTGCTAATAAACTCTCAAATTGTTAAATATTTAAAACTGTTTTATTATTTTTACTCAAATTGTCACGTCATTTCACAAAGAAATGCCAAATCCACATAAAAGTAATTAAAACACATTAAAGGGAGTAATTAAAACGCATAAAAACACATTTTACATTCCTTTTATATAATTGTCCCAACTTATGTGAAAACTAAATGGCAAAACTATTCAAAAATTATTATTAAGTTTTTGAATAACTTTTGTTCCCTTAATAGTTGTATGATTGGTTTATAACATAATAAATCCCATAAATACAATAATTTCAAAATTAAGTAAAGGTTACTGGAAATATTAGCCCTAAACTTACATAGTACCTGAGCATTTATCTGAAGCTCCCACAGAGCCTTTATCATTCGGAGGGTTCATTTCACTTTTAATGGACTGTGAAAATATATTACCAGCGCCTTTTGGAAGATTCTGAAAGGAATGTTTCGGGTAATATGTAAACTGAGAAACGTTTAATACAAATTGAAAGAAATTGTTTGAAAAACTTGCTTTTGTTCTTATTAAACCCGAGCGACTTGTGATTGAAAATAAATTTCACGCTGTGGTACAAGGCACTATTAGATCACAATCTGACTTCATACAAATATTTATCAAGAATCGAGAACGCTAGATTAGTACAAAATTACACTACCATACACAAAGTGAATTTCGAAACAGTAAATAAAATACCTTTATATTAATAAAGATCGCTTTAGGTCTTTCTGGAAAGACATCTAGAGGAAAACTAAAGAAATCGTGGATTCTACAGAAAGATAACATGATTTAAGGCATGGTCTATGTGACGTTGTTAATGATAGAAGAACCCTAAACTTCAGGAC
Organism: Brachycentrus maculatus; assembly: GCF_059751285.1. Classification (NCBI taxonomy): domain Eukaryota; kingdom Metazoa; phylum Arthropoda; class Insecta; order Trichoptera; family Brachycentridae; genus Brachycentrus; species Brachycentrus maculatus. The sequence continues at coordinate 76,520 of NW_028281653.1, read as the reverse complement.
GAGGATATCTGACCCAAACAATCTAAAAATACGATATGGCGGATCCAGGAAGAAGACTATCTTCATGTAAATATAATATTTTTGAAAGGATATTTAAGTTTCACGAGTAAAATAATGAAAATGGCTTAATGAATTTGAGGAATGATGTATATGATAAGCGGAGTAACAATTGTATGGGAAATCAGTATGGTTGCTATGAAGTTTTTTAAGACGCATCCTTAGGCATTTTTTTTGGACAAAAACCATTTTATTACACAATTCCGGGTTGTATAAATTTTATGTTTGTGTGAAGTAAATAGATTATAATTTTATAAAATTAAACAACTTTGATTTAACCACTTTTTTATTATGAGTACTCTTTAACCTACCAGCTTCGACAAGAACCTTGTCATCAACAGGGTTTATTAAATTCTCAAACATTAAAATACGCATAATTAATTACAATCCCTTACCAAAAATTAATTAAAAAAAAATAAAAATATATATCTATATATATATATATATATATATATATATATATATATATATATAAATATATAAATATATATATATATATATATATATATATATATATATATATATATATATATATATACATATATATATATATATATATATATATATATATATATATGTATATGTATATATATATATATATATATATGTATATATATATATATATATATATATATATATATATATATATATATATATATATATATATATACATATATATATATATATATATATATATATATATATATATATATATATATATATATATATTTACAATGATTAAAGAAAACACTTCGTTTTTTACCACTTGAGTTTTATTATAGACTTATTTAGTTATTATACAGACCTGAATGATGGAAGTTTAACTTCTGAAACATGTAGTCTATAATAAAACTCAAGTGGTAAAAAACGAAGTATTTTCTTTAATCATTGTAACATGTCTTACCACAAAGTTAATGCCGAAACAATAAATAAAATATATATTTATATATATATATATATATATATATATATATATATATATATATATATATATATATATATATATATATATATATATATATATATATATATATATATATATATATATATATATATATTATTATTAATAAACAATATATTTTATTTAGTGTACTTTAACTTACCGGTTTCGACAAGAACCTTGTCGAATCCGGTAGGTTAAAGTAAAGTATACTTATAATAAAAAGTGGTTAGAACAAAGTCGTTTAATTTTAAAAGGTCCTAAAATGTGCCACAAAGTACCTATCTGCGAAAAACATTCAAGAAAAGATTATAATTTAATTAAACATATTTGAAACCAATCAAATTTTGGAAAAGTTTGTTGCATTCGTGTAATTTTGTTCTTCCGCGAGTCGCGAGGTTCATTTAATCTATTTTCCACTTCGGTGTTGCAACTTCTTTTGCGTATCAAAAGCTTTATTTTAAATAAGATTAAGGGGCTGAAGGAAAACAAATTACTTGCAGAATATACTTCCGCTGAAATTAAAATTGGGCAAAGTTTTATGAGCAACTTCCGGGGTCCTTGAGCAAATATTTTGGGGTCACTGTGCCGTGCCTAATCTTAATTTAAAGATCTTTAGAAGGTCAAAGAGACGTTTTCCTTAAAACTTGGAGAACTTTTATAATTAAAAATAAAGTTTAATATTTTTACTAAAACTGACGTAAGTTTGCGTTTACATTTTTTTAATGCACATTAAAATATAATGTTTGAATTAAAAAATAATGGGTTCGTTTACTGTATGTTATATTGAATAAATTAATAATTAAATAATAAACAAAGAAAATCACAAAGAGTATAAAGATTAAAATGAAACCAAAAATTATAATTTTTTTGGATTTTAATTTAGAATATTTCTTAACAGGTTCAAGAGAAGAAATTAGTTAAGAAATATTCTATAATGACAATTTCCAAATTGTCTACTTCGAACAAAAAATTGGTCGCAAGAAAATGGATATTTTTGAGGACAAGAAAAGATTCCTTTTTTGGTGAAGAATATTGTTATAAATAATGTATAATTATATAACAATATAACAAATATGTAATTTTTTCCACATGAATTTTATTTGGCCAGCAACCGGGTTTCATCATTACTGACATCATCAGACTAGTGTCTTATTAATAATAATAATAACTGGTGTCTAACTTATACTATTGTCTGATTAACTGATCATTTTCAAAGCCATGTTATATGTGTGAATCAAATCTACTTATTCATATATGTAAATACATGTTTAAATTTTAGAGGAAAACTTGGCACAATCAGGTATGTCAAATACTTGGAAGCGGCCGGGTCAAGAGTCGTAATAATCGTCGGGTATGTATGAGGAGATGCATGAATGTAGAAGAGGCAAAGAATGTTGGCAAAGACAGACAGGTGTGGCGTTTGATTCTCTCTGGCTACCCCTGCGGGGAAGCGGCTTGATGGTTAGTTAGTTAGTTAAATTAATTCATAGAAAATAGTGAAAACCCGCAATCCTCCCTTTTTTACGCACTGTTACAAAGTTAACTCAAATTTAATGATGAAATTTAAAGATGAAAACCTAAAAGAAGGGCGTAGGTATTGCGAGGAATAAAAGTAAAATATCTTCCTGACGGAGGCTTCTGCAAGCGATATTTTGCATCTTATTGCTGTTGCAAATCATCAAACACGCAAGCTCAAGAGGAGATCCAATTGAAAGCTACCGAGAACCGGTATGTTACACACTGTGTATACTGCATACTCGTAATGTGGTGCTTTTCATTCTATAGCCCTTGTATCCTGTGTTCTTACGCTTATTTATTGACAATTTACCCCTCTCTTATCCAAGGGATAAGGACCCCTAGACACTCGTTATTTTGCGCTCCAGGATTCAATATCTCGTATTATTCTAAATATATAAGTATGTTTTATAACTTAAGCATGCAAATTTATTTCGAGAAAATGAAAACCAATTCATGTGAGGATTTTTTTTGCGAGATTTTTGACATCTCAACATAGATGAAAATAATATGGAAGTCTGGGCATTAACGGGGCTAACAACCGTCATAGGCTGGTAAAAGTAATCACTTTACACACGTGTAACATTCAGATAATCAGTAAATGCCCAGACTTCCATATTCTTCTTTATTTATATTATGTCAAAAAAATAATATGAAAAATTCATTCAACGAAATGTCCGTTCTACAAGAACTCTTTACATTTTAAAAATCTCGCAATAAAATCCGCACAATACTATAATTAGAAATAATCCAGATTTTAAGTACTTAGACACACTCAAAATGTTTTTAATAAACAACATTTTAGGTGTGTACAATCCTTGATCGTAAATCTTGAATTCTCCACTTAGGAGTAATTTTTATATTTATAAAATAACTAGTCAAAATAAAAGCTCCATTCAAATTTAAGATTATGTTTTCAGGCGTCTCCTAGTATGTGAAATAATCCAAGAAGAATCTTGCATATATTTTAAATAAGGGTCCCTGCTAAAAGACATGTACTCTAACATGAAATAAAGTGTGAATGATATGAAATATAATATATTACATGTGAGCTCCATAAAAATGAGTAGTGTGGTTGTCAATCCCGCTAAGAATGGTGAATGTAACACTTTATAAAGTAGTCAAAAACCAGCCTGACAGGTCTGTAAATACCCAGAATTCTATATTATTCATTGTGATGTCATAATAAATTGGTATCAAAAAGAATAGTGGGTAAAAAAGGTTGTACATTAGGTACTGTAATAGGTTTAGAAATATAACTTGGGTGTTGTGTGAAAAAAAAGAAAATTTTCAAAATTTGAACTTACTTAAACTGCAATTAATCAATTTCATTGAGCACAACGATTCATACATTTATATCGATTGAAACAGCATAAAGTACAGAGTGTCTGAAATTTGGTATAAACATAAAGTGTTTTTAAAGGGACGTAGGTAAGATATAGGGAACGAGGATCTGATAAATGTCTTTTACTGTGTAAACTACTCGTTACTAGGTCAAACTTTAACCGAAACACTAAATACCGCCATATGTGTGGTATCCAGACAAGTTTATTTCTACATTACCATATGCCCTCAAATACTTGTATTTAAGTAACTAAAGTAAAACCTCAATAAAGCGGATTGAAGGGGAGCAGTTTCCTTTAAAGCCAAAAATCAGTTGTATAAATGTTAAACAAAATTCTATTTGTACTATTTTTTGACATCTCATCAAAGATGAAGAAGAATATGGAAGTCTGGGCATAGGCTGGTTTAAGTGTTCACTTTACACACGTGTAATATTCACCAATCCTACCCATTATTGACAACCGCACTATTCAAATTTTTGGAAGTTCTAAATATATAAACCAATTTAGAAACCTTGTTCTTGAATCACTAGATCTTTACTAGAAATATCTATTGGGGAAATGTAAAGAAGCTTTTTACTAAGCAGAAACTCTTATATTAGTATGTGAGGTCCGAATCCTGGATTATAATCACACACATGAAAAACGCTAGAAAATACCATTTTTATTTTTATTATTTTAGCTTATAATTTGGCCAGATAAAAATTGTAATAATTAATTGTAAAATTCTATTTATTAATTTCGTACACATCTTACCCACCTCTAATCCAAACAATAGTTTGTAGTATTATGCTTTTTCCAAAATCATTTTCTAGTGCGAAATATTCATTATTTAGTAAGTTGTTTGTAATCTTGTCACGATGTCAACATGTGCGTCTTGCGTAGTCTTCTAGCCCTTATCCGCACCCAATAGTGCAAAGGGCACTGCGTCATATTGACGCAGTTTTATCTTGATCCTTATTTACACGGAGGCAAGGTACTGCGCATGATTACTGCGTTTCAGAAACCTATCCAGGGTTATATTAAATCTATACTAGAGTGTTTTATTTATTGCTTCGGCATTCACTATGTGGTAAGACATGATAAAATTGTAAAAGAAAAACACTTGCTTTTTACCACTTGTGCTATATTTTACTTTTATTATAACGACTAGTTACGGAAGCTATGCTTGTATCTTCAGTTCTAAATATAAACATTTACCATATGTTAAAGTGTAAAATCATTAATATTTCTTACCTTTCCCCATGGGAATCGAACCCGGAACCTCGAGTGACCAGCACGGTAAAATACGCTAACCATTACACCATGGAGGCGGACGAAGCAAATATTGGAGTGTACTTACGTATAAATTATAAATTTTGGATTAAAGGAGAAAACGATAATACGGGATTTTTTTTACCATCCATCTCGAAAATCGGGAGTGTACTGTAATTAAAATAAAAGACATAATAAATGATAACTGGTTTTTAGATTTGACAAAGTTAACTCAAAAATAATATGTTTAAATGGTTCTGGCGCAATTTTCAATGTGTTATACATACTGGCACAGAGTGAGCTCGTTCGATAAATACACAAATGCATTTTTGATGAGATTTTAATTTCTATTCTCGGTATGAAAGGGTAGTGACAGGAATATACAGGCGGGGAGGGGGTGGGGGTGCAAGGGGGGTGTGCTGCCGATAAGATGAACACTTCCGAAATTTTATCTTCCGTAATAAAATCGAGCGTCAATTTCAAACACATACGACGTAAAGATAATAACGTTATGATGAGGTTTAGTTGTAACGATGGGAATTTCGAGAACGTATTTTGGTAATTTAATTTACCATTTGATGAATATGAACACATTAAGGAACTAATATTATATATATATATATATATATATATATATATGTATATATATATATATATATATATATATATATATAAATATATATATATATATATATATATATATATATATATATATATATATATATATATATATATATATATATATATATATATATATATATATATATATATATATATATATATATATATATATATATATATATATATATATATACATATTTATATATATATATATATATATATATATATATATATATATATATATATATATATATATATATATATATATATATATATATATATATATATATATATATATAATACAAATATCTTTTTTAACCTTTATCCGCACCTGTGCATGTGCAAAGGGCATTGCATTAAATAAACCCAGTGTTATCTTGATCGTCAACACATGAAGGGAAGGTGATCAGCCTTCTGTTTTAGGTACCAGTCCAAGGTATTGGAGTGAAAAAATCACTTATATTTATTTGCTTCCTAGGAATCGAACCCGGGATCTCTAGTACGGTAGCTGAGCGTGCTGACCATTATACTATAGAGGCGGACACACACACACTCACAATAATAATTAATTACAAAAAATTGATGAGACTTCACAACTTTTCGAGTGTGTCCAAATCCTCATTCACAAATCTGGGTTTCTCCACTTAGTTGAATATTTTTCATCAATGTTGAGATTTCAAAGTTTATGAAACATATTCACAGCCTTTGGTTTTTATTTTATTTTTATTTTTAATTAAACACTATAATATACTTTCAAAAATAAATATTTTTTGCGTCTCCTGTTTGCCCCATACACCAATTCATATTTCCCGTGATGACGTTAGACGAGTCATTCATGCAAGTATTGTCTAAATTACAGTATGCTTGATCCGATGCAGCATATAATGAAACGATTCGAACAGATACGGTGTAGTAAAAAATGTGTAATAAAGTAGATTTATATTATCCACTGACACTTCGTGATGGAATTGCATTTTTAATATATTATTAGATTAAAACCAATATTTTTAGCTATTCCACTTTTTTTTATTTGACCAGCGACCGGGTTTCGTCGTTACCAACATTACCAGTCTGATAATGTCGGTAACGACGAAACCCGGTCGCTGGTCAAATAAAAAAAGTGGAAAAGCTAAAAATATTGGTTTTAATCTAATAATATATGTGTAATAAAGTCTTAATTCACATCAAATAAATGCGAAAAATACAATTTTCATTACATGCCTCCATTTCCGTCCTCGGGCTGCCCCGAGACCAGTCTTGAAGCAGATAAAGTTGGAAACTGGAATACTGTAGTCCACCCTGGGGACCTGCTGCTATCCTGGTACTCCGCTAACCTCTTTTACCCTGGAAGGTATCGTGAAGTACTTTAAGTAGCAAGGAAGCCTTTACGTCTACGTTTAATACGATTTTAAAAGCGAGTTACGTTACATGACAACGTTCATTTTCAAACTACCACCAAAGATTCATAACATATGTATTTTTTAATCATTCATTATTCCCCATCACTAAAAAGTAAATGTGTCTTAAATAAGAGTGTGCATATAAAAATTCTAAGACTTTATGTGTTATTCGATGGGGTGTTTCATTTCCGACTATACCTTTTACTGTCAGCATGCTCGGCTACCGCACTGGAGGTACAGGGGCTCGATTCCCAGGGGGGGCTGGGGGTCAAATAAATATAATTCATTTTTTACCCCAATATTTTTTCAATATTACCCTGGACTGGTACCTGAATATTCATATTCAGCTGTTGTTTATATTTTTTGCTGCGTTTAAAATATTTGAATACACTAAAAGTACCATTATTAAAATAAGCTTTTTAAATATATAGGCCGAACCGCGAGAAATTTAAAGATAATAATAAAAGAACATCGTAGCGGTCTTGTTAGTAATTCTTTTTTGGGATTTGCAAATCACATATTAGATACAAATCACTCATTCCACTCTCATAAATTAAAATTATTACACCTTGTTCCACATGAAGGCCAAATTATGAATTATTTAGAAAATTTAGAAATCCAAAAAAAACCTAAATTCTTATAATAATTTATTAAATAATATACTGTTTCAAAATTATTCACCTTTGCTTTTCATTTTTCCTTTGTTTTCAAACTCCGCCCCTTTACTTACCCCCTCCCTCTTACTTTCCCCTCTCGTTATTTATTGAAATATTTTATATTTTAGTTATTATTCAGACCTGACGATGGAAGTTAAGCTCCTGAAACTAGTAGTCTTAATAAAAATCAAGTGGTATAAAAACAAGTGTTTCCGCAATCATTGTTAGCTGTTTAAAATTGTATGCAATATTTCATGCAAACGGTCAATAAATAATTATTCTTTATCATATACATTCATTCCTGTTATTTTAACTAAACGTCGTGCAGCAATAGTAAATGCGGAATCTTGGTTAATGATTCCTCTTGTTCCATTTTTTACTCTTTCCATACATTTTTTTCCTTTCTCTCATAAAAATTAATCTATTGAAATAGAGATATGGAATGGATACTTGACTGTGAATATTCTTGTTACTGGCAAAAGAATAATCTTTACCTATTGAATGGTAATTCCCGTACCACGACCCCTTTGAGACTAGAGGGTGGTTCTGTGAAGGGGTAGCGCGGTAACTGAGAACGAGGGGAAGTTTATAAAGAGGGAATGGAAATCACTCAAAGCCTCCGCCTTGAATATGATTTGTTCAAACTCTTATCTCTTGAAAAGAGGCCATTTATATTTATTAAAGCGCCTTTTTCTTGTATTCAGGCCAATTTTTTTATATCAACAATATGGAAAATACTTTTTCAAATACAATTCTTTAGAAAATGAATAATTCAAAGTTGTAAACTTATTTATCATCATTTAAATTACATATAACCAATTATAAATTTAGTTTACCTACGTAGTGCAGTAGTCAGAGCATTTGGCTACCGTGCTGGAGGTCAAGAGTTCGATTCCTAGAGGGTTTAAAATAAATATGGATGATTTTCATTATCATATTTATTTAAATCACCCTGGACTGGTACAGGGCAGATCACCTTGCTTTCATGCAACTATCAAGGTCAAAATAAGTATGGGTGATTTTCACTCTCATAGTAATTTTATATCACGCTAGAATAGTACAAAAAGTACAAAGCTGATCACCTTACCTTCATGCAATTGACGATCAAGACAACACTGCGTCGCTACGATGCAGCACCCTAAGCACCATTGCGTGCGGATAAGGGTTGAAAGAAAGAATTAACAAAAAAAAACTCTCACTAGATTTTCTCGTATCCATGGCATATTTTAAAACAGTAACTTATACAATTATAAACAGAGTATGTTTGAGACACGCAAATTAGTCATGGCCGAGTGATATGATTTATTTCAGATTTACCCATCACCATTTTTTTAAATAGCTTTTTCAAACTTCGTTATTTAATGACATAATGGATTATGGAAGCAGGTTATACAACTTAATAGCGCAATTATCAGTGTTCCTTTAAGTAAAAGAATTAAAAGTTAATATTTGTTGGATGTTTTGGATCTTCTGATTTTAAGTGTGTTTCGAAAATAATGTTTTTATGAACGAGTCTCTTGAAAAAAATCGTGTTTAGTAAAAAAATGTTTTTAAGGGATTATTTAAAATACAAATAAAGTATTAAAAAAAATCAAACGCTTGTAATAAACCACTAGTAGGTTTATTACAAGTGTTTGATTTTCAAAAGCTGTTTTTTTTTGCTTGTTAGTTTTTGAAACTAGTCGTGTTTAATGAAATTAAACTCATTAATTGATTCGGCAGTCACTTTGTGGTAAAATCTATCCATTTTTAATTAATGTTTTACTTAGTAAATACCACTATTTCTTAAAATCTACTGTGACACGTGTTTCGATGCATTCCGCATACGGTGTTTGAAAATGATGCGGAATGCATCGAAACACGTGTCACAGTAGATTTTAAGAAATAGTGGTATTTACTAAGTAAAACATTAATTAAAAATAATTAGAAATTAAACTCATTAAGTGGTTTCTTACAAGTGTTAAATAAAAAAACAGCATTTCATTCCACAAAATTAATGCCAAATCAATAAATAAAGTATATACTTTTATACGTATTTCAGTATTTGTCGCTGGTATTTTGACATCCGTTAAAAAAAATCAAAAATGTACATTTTTCTAACTATAATCGTGTTTTCTAATCGGTATTTTACGAAAGCTAAAGGAATATAAAGTGGTCCATTACACTTTTTCCGATGGAGTTTCCGGCTTCCTTCTAATTTTTTTCATCGTCGCGGGAAGCTCTTTTGTTTTATGTGCCTGAAGTAGGTAATAGTATCAAAACTTGCTGTAGATGTTGAAATCCATAAAATACAAAAGATAATATTTTTTATATAAACAAAAAAAAAATATATGCGTGTGTGTGTGTTTTTTTAAAGATCATTTAGTACATAAAATATGAACTACTACCGCCTGGCCGCCTTCGTGGTGTAATGGTTAGCCTGTTTAGCTACCGCACTGGACGTCCTGGGTTCGATTCCCAAAGATTCGTGTGAAAATATATTTTACTGATTTTACACTCTAATATCTAATAATAATTCAAAAGTATATAATATTATATTATTCGTAATATAACGTTATATTTTATAATATTATATTATTGATATATAAATTATATTATATAATATAAAGTGATTTTATGTAAGTGCTTCAAATATAAATTATAATTTTATAGTACCCTGGACTGGTCCCTGAAACGCACGACTGATCACCTTGTCTTCGTGTACCTAAGTAACGTCAAGGATAACACTGCGTCAATACAATACAGTGCCCTATGCACCATTGGGTACGGATGAGGGTTGAAGAATAGGTTTTCTCCACATTTTTAATATATGTGGAAAAAAAACTATAAAGTTGTTATTTTATTGTATAAAATGCTATTTTACCAAGAATTGTAAGTACAAAACGTAAAAAAAAAACTTTATTGGTAATTGGTAGTGACATTTGTCAATGAAAAAAGTTTTGTTGTTGATATTTAGCTAGGCAGATAAATACTATTTGCTGTAACCAGTACGAATAAGTGGTTAGCGAATAGTTGAAATATTTTACTTTTCAATAATACGAAGAGGAATGAAGTACAAAATTAGCATTTTTGAGACTCTCCACCCGGTTTTTAATTCAATCTGAAGGAATTTCTCCAAAACGAACACTCAACCCGCAATATTTAGAGTCGATAAAGCAGAAAATTAAATAGCGGAGCGCAAAAAGTGGCAATAGCCAATAGAAAATAAAAAATAAAAATGCTACTCTTTTCCTCTTTGCGATTGAAAATAAATATTCCATCATGGATATTTCTCACCCCCAGTTTTAATTAAATTTACTAAAAATATGACCTTTTGTTTTATTTATATGTTAATGTTTTTATGTTATTTTAATTTTATCATATTGCCTTCTAAATGTGTGTTGCATTTTAACCAAAATAATAAATTAATTAACATCATAATGACACCACCAACAAAATCTATTAAGACAATAATAATGCGTATTCAAAATACTTTACATACCTTTATGAGGCGTCGCACGATGTAAAATATAAACAGGGTGTTTTATAAATCTTCAACAATTTTGCCGAAAAATCTTATGTAAATAAATTGAAAATATATCTACTTGAAAGTGATAAAAACACAATGAAATGATAGACTTTCTTAATAAGACAAAAATATTGAAGTAAAGAGAATATTTACAGAGTGTAAATAAATAAGAGTTATTATGAGAGTAAATGATAAAATTTTGTATAGAAGGGATTTTTATATTTGTTCTAACATATCATCAATTCATAAATGTGAAAAAAATATGTTGGTTCGGAGCTTTTCCGCAAAATATAACGATTATATTGCGATGAGCTTTGGTAGGTAGATGTTCATTTGAATATATTATTAAAATAAAATTAAAAATGTTTGGTTGGTTATAAATTCCATTAACAAGAAATTACATTATTTTACTTACATAAAAAGATTTCAGATAAAACGTGGAATTTTATAACAGGATAAACAATGTTTTAATTTAAGAAATTCTTTTATTAATAAAATATTTGAGCTTAATTAAAAATTCTATCACATTTAAAAGGCAATTATATGAAAAACGCGCAGTGCAATGAATTTAACATGTTATTATACAATACATTAAAAAATAGAGTACCGTATACGTGAGAGTAGCGATGTACAAAATTTCAATAAATTATCGTCCAATTTCGATTATCGAGTCGTAACCTTCTTTACACAAAATAAAAATTATGCGAAATATCCATTTTCAAACATTTCAATTATATTTTCATAATCAGGCTGTATAAGGTTTAAGATGCAGGGTAATTAATCATCCCTGATGTGGCTTAACAACATTAATTAGGGCCTAATGCAATGAGACTACGCCGTCCTGTAAGGAGATTCATACCACGTCGTCCGCATAATATTATAAGATACCATCGTACACTCTGTACATATATCATAACCGGGCACATAAATTTACGATACAGCACCGTAACTTGCTTTAGTCATTAAATATTCCCACCCAACAGATACACGATAACCTTTTACTAATTTAAAAAAAATCCCGGCCGGAGAGGGACTATTTTAAAACCACAATTTGTAATTTAAATTAATATCTCGTTTATATAAATGAAGCTAATTGCAGAACCTCTGCTAGTAAAATGAAATGTTTATATTTTACTGCGCACATATTTGCTGTAAAAAGGGGTTTTACTAGAAGGAAAAAGGAATATTTGTAAAAAATCGGCGTGTGATGTATAAAATGATATTTCTCATTTAAATTTGTGATTATTGTCTTTTAGATTTTTTCCTAAATGAAAGTAATGTACATATTTTTATAAATTATTTACATAAGAGAAAATGCAATATTCGATAAAAAGTTATAAACTTAAGTTTGAATTAATAAATTTGAAAATATCCCTTGTATTCCACAATTTATTTTTCTGGTTAGACACTTTATAGAAAATCTTAATATGGAATTGATATTTATGGAAAATGGTTGTTGAAAATGGAATGTTATATGGTAAAAGTCCGTTTTTTTTTTTAATTTTAAATTGAATAATATCTGATTTGATGTAAAATTAGATTTTAATCGTTATTTAAAATTAAATTTTTATATTATTATAAATAAGGCATATTTTTTCTAACCTTAATACGTATCTAATGGTGCATAGGGTTATTTTCATTGTTAATTACATGCGCATTATGTATTCATTAGTGCAAGGTGAGGGTATAAATCCAAAAATATTTTTTATTTACGTGAATTCTCTAGGAATCGAACCCAGGACCTCTAGCTCAGTAACCAAACGGCCCAATTATTGCATTATAAAGGTGGACGTACTAGCCAGCAAAATAATCTTTATTTTTAAATAGTTAAAAAGTGAAATATATGAAATGTTTGTTTCATCACACTATCGTTGTCTTTTTAATTTAAATTCGCAACTGAAAAAGCGTTGTGAATTTTTGTCGAGAAATTGGTTAGTACAAACAGAGCTTTATCTTTAGCGCCATGTAAGACCGCGAAAGGAGAACGAAGATATCGCGAATTTTCAAGCGGAAAGCTGCTTTTAAGCTCAGTTTTCACAAAACGTTGTCTCTGCATGAGAAAAGTACCCCGAGGTATTATTTTATGCAAACTTTCATAGCCAAGATAGGGAGAAAAAAACTTTCATAAATAGGTTGTTTCTTTTTCTGTTACACTAAATACATTAAAGAAGATCACGATCGTTAAATTTAGTCTGAAAAACCAATATATATGATTTTTTACCTTAAGGGTAGATTTTACAATATATTTATCATTACAATCACTCTATACAATTTCAAAGCAGTGACATATATTTAAAAGGAATAGAAGTAGGAGTACAATAAGAACATATCCATGTATGTGCTTCACTGTGATTTATTTGGGAAAAAGAAGATTGTAAAAACGATTTACCAAACAAATAGCAAATAAACAAATAAGCATTTTTACTTTTTTTTTTCTAAAGATGATCTCCCTCTCACTGTTTTAACTATTGGTGGAAAAGCATTCCACGCCATCGGTCATTATTATACTGCAATATATTAATCTGAAAAAATGGCACAAATGTAGCAAAATGCTAAACCTCTAATTATAAATTAAATGTTAATATACAAACTTACGTACAATCATGATATAAAATATAGGATTTATTTATAAAATCAAGAGAGAGGTCTCCAAGGGAGTCTATTTTTGTCTTATATGTACTTAATAAATAAAAGTGCAATGGGGAACAGGTGCTAAGATTCACTGCCAAATCTTATTAATTTTTAATTAAAATTTAACTTGGTTTTAAAATCACAATAAATATTTTATTATAACTTAATTAAAATGTCTACTCGTTTTGAAGCTAACCGCTTCTTTATCAAGACTATTAATAAGTCACATTTTAACTATAAAATGGAAAATCACAAAGTAAGTGCTTCAAATATAAATTATATTCTTATTAATTTATTCATTAAAAACATTAGTTTCAAATAACGATTTCTTCTTTTTACATTTCTTACCCTTATTAGCAATAATATAATAATACTAAGGTCACATTGTCGAATCAGTGTTGTATCAAATTTGTATTTAATTACACGATATTACGATCATCAGTGATCAGTATTGTGCTTTAGATACCAGTCAAAGGTTATATATGTAGAATACAAATTACACTGAAAAAAACCATTGAACGCACGATTATCAAACGTTCTTAACATTACATTACGAAGGAGGAAAACACAATAAATAACTAATAGTAAATTAATCATTACTTCTCAGTCTTTCGAAGCGTTCCTCGCCTCTCACATTCATGCATCTCCTCACACATACCTGGCGGTTATTTCGACCTTTGACCTATTCAATTTCAAGTATTTGAAGCATTTGATCAACCCAAGTTTCCTCTTTACCTCTATTCCAACTAAGAATATATTTGTTTTACCGTTTATTCCCGATTTATTAGTTCCAGGCCCCTAAACCATCTCAATACACCCTTTTAAATATTAAATCGATACTATTATTTATTGATCTGGCATAAACTTATTGGAATAAAATAATTATTTAAATAAGAAAATGAAGCATTTGTAAAAGACCACTATTGATTTTATTCATGTAAACACGACAACTTTTAAGAACTACTAATGATCGCATGAACAGGTGAAAAAACAGTTTGTTTTTACATCATTGACCACATATGGTATGTATGTATTTATCAAAACTTGTATTAAGATTAATAAAATTTAAAAAAGTAGTCTCATTTATGTTTAATATATTTAAATATAAATAAAATATATTTTGATACTATATGATAATACTACCTACTTTTGTTTTTCAACTGTTGATGGGAGTTCAAAACTAGTCGTATTTACATTAATTTACTCAAACGTGAGCTAATACAAGTATTTTATAATTTAATATAATAAATTGGTATTGCTTAACTTAGGCTTGCATTCTTTACTTATATTAACGATATGGTAATAAAATAAAATAGATATATATTACTTGCGTGGTATCAGAATAAAATATTGTGTTTAAAATTTATTTCTGATATGATTGGATAAACTGCATTTCATCATTTTACGGAAACATTTTCCGGACGCGTGAGTTTTATTATAGAATAGTAACAGTCCCAGGGAGTCCGTCTTGCACGTAACAAGGACTCGTTACTCCTTTTGTTAACCTTTATATTGCTCCTTTACTCGGGAAATGCAATCCTTTTCCTCCACTTTGAGTTAGGACCTATTTGCACCAAGTGTGTCAGGAGGATGCAGAGGGTATTTTTCAAATAAAGATTCCTACCCCTTTCACTGACTTTAAAGCGGGCGTCTTAGGCGCCATTTCGTAACGTTCTTACCATAATTTATTTTAAGTAATACTCGTGATAGTAATAAGTATAGCTACTACTGTCCAGTGTTTGATTTCCGATAAATTAAATTAAATAAGTAAATATTGACACAAAAGAACAGAAATACTGTACAATAAATAAAAGTTTTATATGACATAAATTATGTTTTTATTTGGAAAAAATAAGATATGTTTATATTATTACGTTTATTTTCCCATGAGTTTAATACAGAACTATTTTGTATATATGTGTGAGTATCTGTCTACTAACTTATGCATTTCTTGAATTGAAATTTGATAGATAGAGGTATATAATTTTAAATTTCCATTTATCGAGTAATGACTTAAATTCTTGCACTAAAACTTATAACGATTTAAATAACCTCTATTTTTCAATGCAAAATATCTAATATCCAAAACAAGTAATGAGGATTTGGTAATAATAGAAATAGAAATGACAAAATGCTATTTTAAATTTCTATAAGTAGGCTAAAATCGTAAGTTGAAAATGGCACCAGATGCGTTAGCCTGAATAAAATGCGTGACGTCATGGCGCAGTGAGGGCCGGCCATTGTAAATTCAAGTTATTTTCTCATGGAAACAAAAGCTCTTCCTAAATAATATTTAATAGTAGAAATAAAATACTGCATCCCACAAATAATGATATAATTCAACCCCTCGCTTCTCATACATCCATTTTTATCAAACAACGAGTGGGGTGGCTCTTGGCTGAATCATTTCAATATATAACTCTTATAAATGAAAATATATTTTTTTTCTTCGGTGAATAAAAACTGTAATCCGAGCAAAAACGCCTTAAAAGTGTAAATAAATATTTCCCTAAACAATGTACAAATATCCTCCAAATCTATTATAAGCTTAACTGAATACTGCATTTGATAATACTCGAATTTAAAAAACATGTTAAAAGTGTAAACTTAAAACGAAGTCCATACAAAAAAGTGAATACGTCATACCTAATTTTCTACATTCAATCTTCTGTGAATTTTGAAATTTAACTTAATAATAAAACCCTTATCTGCACCCCAATGATGCATAGGGCACTGCGTCATATAAACGCAGTGTTATATTGATCGTTTACACATGAAGGAAAGGTGATCAGCCCTCCGCTTCAGGTACCAGTCCAGGGTAATAATATTGAATAAATATTACAGTGAAAAAATCACTTATACTTATTTCACCCCCCTTGGGAATCGAACCGGGAACCTCCAGAACGGTAGCCGAGCGTGCTGACCATTACACTACGGAGGCGGACAAATTTAAACTTAAACTTAAGAAAGTAAAATCTTGATATAGAATTCATTCGTTAATTTATTATTGTAACAACAATATTTCGAAAAGGACATTTTTGTGGGTGTTTAAGGGCCCATGACCCGTCATTTACCAAAAGATACATGATCTCAGAAGGCAACCACATCAAGAGGCATGGTGTGTCTATACAGTTATGATAATTTTTTAGTAATTAAAATTTCATGCATCATAGTAAATATCATAAATAAATCTAATAAAATTAATTTCGAAGAAAACAGTGAAAAAATAAACTTTGTGAATAAAACATCAGATTACTTGAGGATTCTTCTTCAAATCTTCATCCGCAACTAATGGTGTATATGGCACTGCATCATATACACGCAATGCTATCTTGATCGTTTATACATGAATAAAATGTAATCATCCCTTCGATTTAGTTGCCAGTCCAGGGTAACATTGAATTAGTTTTAGAGTTAAAATCACTTTTATTTGTTTCACCCCCCTGGGATTCGAACCCAGGACCTTCAGTATGGTAGCCAAGGATCACTAGAGGATTATTAAAGGATAATGAAAAAACACTTGGATTGAAAATGTGAGAACTAAATAGGTTTTAAAAATAGTAAAATAGAAAAAAAATGGTATGCTGAAGATAATAGGACATATCCCCCTACACGATGACTTTATCCCATATTAAAGAGCGAAATAGACGGGAAAAGAGGAAAATGAAAACCACAAAAGGGCTGTGGAGCAGTTAAAAGAGAAAAGAGGCATCGACTTATATAAAGATCTGAAAAACCTATTTTAGAGCAGAAACGAAAGCTGCAGCAAACAAGATACTAGGTCTTAAATTTAAGAAAAAGAAAAAGGAGAATATTCACAATTTTGTTCCTGATGAAATATTTATTTTATTTTGATTTTCGAAACTTCTATATACTCAATGAGACAAGAAATATACATTTGTTTTCCTAAGAACCTCCTTCATCTCAGTTAAAAGATCCAAAAATATAACCGACAATTATTTTCGGTCAGTGAAATACATGTATCTTTTTTTAATATTTGATGTTTTCCTAAAAATAAATCTATTTTCTAAATTTATTTTTGGAGTGCAAAAATAATTTCGCATCAAAATAAAGCAGAAATGTTTTTCGTTGTGGCACAAAAACGTAAAGCGGAGAGAAATGGTCGATTCCAAAAATATCTCATTTCTTTCGTAACCAATATTTATTGCCGGGGAGAGTAATACTGGTAACACAGAACTTGAGTTACTTAATTGGAATGGGCAAAAAGTACCTACTTTATTTCATCTTTTTTTGTCGTTTATTTGAACGCGCTAGTGGTCGATAGAAGGGACATTTTCGGGGTGTGTGTGATCTTCCCCTAAGAGTAAAAGCCTCGAGGATATGAGTTTTAACACATTTGAACCCGTAGCCTAGTAAAATTGATTAATTCATGGTAATTTATATAACGGCATGGTAAAAAATTCAAGGATTAAATGATATATTTTTAACACATTTGACGTTTTCATGCAGTGCGAATATCCTAAAAAGTAAAAAAATAAACTTTTTCATTAACTTAAAAAATTAAACAACTTTGTTTTAACCACTTTTTTATTATTAGAACACTCTTTGGGATTTAGTTTTTGGTAAGGGAATGTAATTAATTATGAGTATTTTAATGTTTTTAATGTTTTAAAATTTAATAAACCCTGATGATGACAAGGTTCTTGTCAAAACTGGTGGTAAAATTGTACTAATATTAAAAAAAAGTGGTTAAAACAAAGTTGTTTTCTTTTATAAAGTTCATAAAGTATCTGCGAAAAACATTCAAGAAATGATTTCATAAACTTGTCTCTTTTTCTTCCTGACTCATCCCACTTATCGATTTTTAAGACTGTTGGGATCAACTCTCCTCGTCCTCAGGTTGTTAGTCATTCATTGACAACGTCATCTAGGCCAGCCTCCGAATCATCTTATCTTTCTTATTCTATCGAATTCTTTGGTTTTCCTCTAGATGGCTTCTGAAGAAGATCCATGGTGATCGCCTGGTTCACAATATGATCAGGTCCTCTGGCCGAGGTTCTATTTTTTTAAAAATCTTGTATATATTTTATATACGCAAATATTTTTTTAACATTAAAAAAAAAAAAGTGTAATACGGATTTACGAGGTTATCCTTGGAATCGTTCAGATCAATCCTAGAACGTTTTGATATGACACAGGAGACCAGTTTCCTAAATATGAGAAGCGAAATTTTTATCGATGTATTATACGCTTACCTATTGAAGTTACGGGTTGAACGAAATTACACTTTTTGCTATTTTATATTATATTTAAAATTAAAATTTAACTTAACAAAAGCTATGAGTTATCAGGTCCAATATAGTGATCAGCCGCATGAATGGCTAACGTATGTAAAGTCCTAGGTTCGATTCAAAGATATTATTCAACTTTTTTTACTAAATATTTTAATTATTATTCAGCTTTACCTTGTTGAGAACTAGGGATTTCAAGCGTAAATATGAAAATTACCTTACTGTTGAAATAATTTACTATCAATAAAATGCGGTTTTATTTTATGCAGAACTCTGCGTATCATCCTATGCGAATAAAAACAAAGAAAAAGAATTATAAACCTGGAGTGTAAGGCATCAATAAAACAAAATCTAACGTTTTACTCTGGTTATATACGAGTACATAGTTAATATTTTATTTATTCACATTAATAATCAATATTTTTTGTATAAAACTAAGAAACTGTTAGTTAACGAAGCAACTTCTAGATTTGTTAAAAAATGTTGTTTTAAAATGTAACGAAATTTTTAAAGGACCGAGTTGGCCAGTTGATAATTTCCCATCAAAATTATTTCCCGGCCGAATCGTAATGAAGGTAGGTCCGGATTTTCTCCCTAACTCTGTTAAATACTATCCTACAACAAAAACAGGTACGTAAAACATTCAAATTAATTTTATAAATGTTTATGCGCTTTTTATTTAGTTCACGACCCCTAACTATCTTAAGTGTTGCCTCCGTTAAGTCCGCCTCCGTAGTGTAATGGTCAGCACGCTCGGCTACCATTCTGGAGGTCCCGGGTTCGATTCCCAAGGGGGGTAAAATAAATATAAGTGATTTTTTCACTGTCATATTTATTCAATATTACCCTGGACTGGGTACCTGAAGCGGAGGGCTGATCACCTTTCCTTCATGTGTAAACCATCAAGATAACACTGCGTTTATATGACGCAGTGCCCTATGCACCATTGGGGTGCGGATAAGAGTTTTATTATTAAATTATTAACTATCTTAAGTAAGAAGTGTTCCGTTATGCCGAAAACATTAGAGAAATTTACATCATTCTTAAGTCTTCCATTTTATAATGAATGTAAACATGTCGGTGTGATAA
The DNA here is from genome assembly GCF_059751285.1 of Brachycentrus maculatus. Taxonomy (NCBI): domain Eukaryota; kingdom Metazoa; phylum Arthropoda; class Insecta; order Trichoptera; family Brachycentridae; genus Brachycentrus; species Brachycentrus maculatus. Next base: position 56,251 of record NW_028281653.1, on the reverse strand, counting down.
TATATTAACATTCTTCATTCTTATTAAAAACCTATCCGCACCCCAATGGTGCATAGGGTACTGCATCATATAGACGCTTGATCGTTTAACACATGAAGAAAAGGTGATTTGCCCTTCGTTTCAGTTACCAGCCCAGGGTAATATTGAATAAATATTTAAGTGAAAAAATAACTTATATTTATTTGATCTCCCCTGGGAATCGAACCCGGGACCTTCAGGACGGTAGCCATCTCACTACGGAGACGGATTTTACTAAAGCAGTAAGTAATGTTTTCAAATAAAATGATACTCCGGTCCATAAACATTGTATAAACCTCGAACTAATGCAAGCATGCATCAGTACGAGCGAGATGTCTCTATAAAAGCTTTATGACCCAGATTTTTAGGTCTCTAGAGTATGACATTTGAAGGAACATTTACCACCTTGTGGTATTTATCTATGTAAACCTTGCCAACATCAATGCAAGGAGATAAACTTACCTGTGTTATTTTGATCCAGGATCTATTTATATATCCATAAATAGATACTTTCGATTTTCTATTTTAATTCCTGATTTTTTCCTGGTTACTTAGTTTTTTTTTCTCGTTTTTTCTCGTTTGTCTTTACTATTGAACATTTTTTAAATTTTGATATCTCAACAAAGATGACAAAGAATATAGAAGTCTGGGTATTTACAAGGCTTAGGACCTGACAAAGGCTGGTTTAAGTGATAACTTTACACTCGTGTTACACTCACTTTATATAGCCTATAAGAAACCGTAAGCCCTGTAAATATCGAGACTCATATTTTTCATCACCTATGTGATGATGAAAACAATGAAAATTCAGATATGTCAAAATGTAAAGTCTTTGGTAGAAAATCCCAGATTTGTGAACAAGGATTTGACGGCACTTAAAATGTTACAGACATAATATTTATTTATAAAAAAATGGCTGTTACATAGTAGTCAGACTATGTAATAGCGATAACAACAATAAAAAAAATTATTAAAAAAGAACTCCACCGACAAGATACACAAGGTGACTTGGTGGGTCTTTGCAAAATATTTTTTTAACAATGTTTAAAATTGTGATTGAAATAAATGTATAATTTATAATAATAAAAAAAAAGAAAAAAAACGGCAGTTTTTTTGCAATTGATACATTAAAAAACCTGATTGATAGACATGTTGTATTATTTTGTTCATGAAATACAAAAAAACCTTTAATCTAAATCCAAATTTGAACGTTACATTAACAAAGCGAAATGCAAGACTTTACAAAGGCGTATAATTTAATATGTAAGTGTGGTTGGCTGTTTTTGATTCGGGGCCGTGTTATCCCATTATGCAGGCAGAACGTTTGTCGGCCGTTGTTGTTTGTTCCGCCGAGAGAACAGTCCCAAGACGAGAGAACAATGCGGAGTCGGTAACCTAATTCATTATGCCGGTGTACCACAGGGGCCGTCACTGGCGCCCAGGTAAATAGGCGTATTCAGGCATTCTGGCAATATGGGGAGTTAATGGGATTCATTCTTCTTCCATTGATATAGACAGCAATTACAAACGGTAATAGATTAAATTGTAAAAGAGAAAATTTTACATAATTTTGTGAACGTGTATCCAAATACTTGTTCACAAAATCTGGATTATCTCCTATTACAGTTATTTTCATATTATTTTTTGACATCTCATCAAAGATGAAGAAGAATATGGAAGTCTGGGAATTTACGGGGCTGATTTTATTTTCTGGCGTTTCTCATGTGTGTGATTATAATCCAGGATTCGGACCTCACGTACTAATAAAAGAGTTTCTGCTTACTAAAAAAGCTTCTTTTCATCTCACCAATAGATGTCTCTAGTGAAGTTCTAGTGATTGAAGAATAATGTTTCAAAACTGGTTCATATATATATATATATATATATATATATATATATATATATATATATATATATATATATATATATATATATATATATATATATATATATATATATATATATATATATATATATATATATAAATATATATATATATATATATATATATATATATATATATATATATATATATATATATATATATATATATATATATATATATATATAGATATATATAAATATATATATATATATATATATATATATATATATATATATATATATATATATATATATATATATATATATATATATATATATATATATATATATATATATAGATATATATATAAATATATATATATATATATATATATATATATATATATATATATATATATATATATATATATATATATATATATATATGTATATATATATATATATATATATATATATATATATATATATATATATATATATATATATATATATATATATATATATATATATACACACACACATAAATATTGAATTCCGAGAATTTGAGTAGTGTGGTTGTCAATAATGGATAGAATTGGTGAATGTTACACTTTTGTAAAGTGATCACTTAAACAGCCTATGACGGTCGTCAGCCCCGAAAATGCCCAGACATCCATATTCTTCTAATAAATCATACTGTCCTGAAAACTCCCATCCCATCCCCTATTAATGAATATATATAAAATTTCACAACATACAAGTCGAAAGAAATATTTTAATAACTTCTCATTCAAAATAAAGCGACATTTAATTCTTAATTTATTACACCCCTTATTGTCTTCTTGCGTATTTACGAGTATTATAGGTACCTACAAGTAATAATAATCTAACTTTAGTGTTTATTGTTCCATATAACTGCTAATTATGTCTTACCGAAACTAACCCCAATAATTATTTCACAAGCCCGCAAAGGTGTAACGTTACACCGCTGATGCTAATAATGATTTTGTACACATAGAAACTCAGTGGTGTAGCTCGGGGGTAAACATTACATTGATTGAGATGGTATTTACTTCGAACAACAAAACAATATCATTCCTAATAAGTAACCTAATGCCAAATGGAAAATATATTTGAGTACTTACATATATGCATATACTGTTTATTTAAGGCTCACTAATAATTTACAAATACGAGATTGAAATAAGGGTATAAAAATTAACATCATATTTTATTACTATTTTGGATTTATTATTGACTTTTTTATTAGGTAGGTGTTTCAACTTGAAATGAAACATCTATCTGATTTTTTTTTTGTATAAAGTCATCACTTAAACAAACATCAGTTATTCTTAGGTCACTTTGTGTAATATCACTTAAAAATACTACTTTATGGCTACCGGTTTCGGAATAATCATTCCATCATCAGATCAAATATTACATCACTAAACCTCAAAGTTAACATACGTTTATCTGGCTCAAGTGATTACTTTATACATTTGTGTAACGTTCACCATTCAGCCCAATACTGAACATGTCGCTCACTCCTTTCAAGAACGTCATAAATAAAAAAAACTCGATTTTTCAGGAGAACGTTTTCAAAGTTTAAAACTATAATACAATGTATTAAAAATAAATATCAAGCCAATTATTGAACTTTTTACAGTGCAACACATCTTTTTAGGTAAAACCTGAAGGTTTTTTCTCCATTTGAAAAATGTTTAATAAAATATTTAAATAAATAATAAACAATACATTTTCTTCAAAATGCAAAAACAACATTTTCTGCCCTGTAGCGAGCAAATATTAAGTAAAAAATATGCCACTTTTGATGGGATATAGTACATTTTCTGGGCATTCCGAAAACATGCACAACTGAAAATTTTCGATTTTTGATTTATGACGTTCTTGAAAGGAGTGAGCGATGTATATTGCATTTATTTTTTTGAAATTGTTCGGTATATATAAATCTAATACATAAAATCGCTTTGTTGTTGGATTGCTTTCGTATGTAAGTTGTTAGTTGATAGATTTGGAAGAATGACTATGAAGTTTATATTATAGCTTACTCCGATTGAACATAGGTGATTGATCTTTTCTATATTTTTTATTTCGTTTATTTTTATTTAAACGTTTATATTTCTTTTAGACTAATTTATTTAGTTTGTCACATCTTAAAACAAAACGTCTTTTTTGTTTTGAGCAGATCCACAAAAACACCTAATGATGGATATTTTTTAATAAAAAATAACGCTTTCGAAACAAATGCAAAATATGTTTGGTCTAGAGACCACACATATTTTGGTATTTATTTATTTTATTTCATAGATGAAAAAAAAAAAAATCCAATATTTTTTTTTAAATTTCAGATTTAAATCGATCATAATATCATACTACAAATAATCTTAATTTAGTAAATACATACATAATTTAACAACATTTTGAGTGTGTCCAAATACTTCACAAAATCTGGATTATTTCCAGCTATAGGAGTTATTTTCATATAATTTTTTTACACACGTCATAAAGGGACACTCAGTGTTGCCATTCCGGTAAGAATAATTTACATGTAGGTACCCTGTTTGTTATTTTAACATATCGTCGCTGCGCATACAATAAGTACTTCATAAGTACATACTTATGAGCCATTTCGTACATTTTGAGTTATTTTTTTGTGGTTTAAAAAATATATGTATTGTATTTATTTGAAAACATATAATGGTCATCAGCCCCGTAAATGCCCAGACTTCCACACTCTTCTTCGTTTTTGATGAGATGTCAAAAAATAACATCCATGACTTATTTGTTAATGACATTCATTCCGATTATTAAAAAAAATACTGAAATTAATTATTAAATTTGTCAATGTACTATATCTTTTCAAATAAATACAATACATATATTTTTGAAATCACAAAAACTCAAAATGTACGAAATGGCTCATAAGTATGTATATATGGAGTATTTATTGTATGCGCAGCGACGATATGTTAAAATAACAAACAGGGTACCTACTTGTAAATTATTCTTACCGGAATGGCAACACTGAGTGTCCCTTTATGACGTGTGCATAGTATTCCAAAGCGTAATATATGCCAAGTGCCACGCTGTTTGAAGTTGAAATGGTCGAAATATTTTAGCGCGCGTAGCGGTTTCCAACCCTGTGATTGCCTGATTTAAACGCGTCTGGTTACAAAATACGAATTTGATTGGCTGATTTGAATGGTCCGGCTGATTGCGGGCCGCATTTGGGCATAAAGAAGAATTCATTTACGGAATGAAAAATTACAATACGCGGGAAATTGAATTCCGATTCGTAATTTAGGGTGGGAAATTGATAGCGTCGGAAATAGGATTTCGTAGAATCAAAACTGCAAGTTTTTTTTATATAAGTCAAATCCTGAATATTTTTAGTATAAAATTTTAATTCATTAAAAAAATTACTTGTCCTCTACATTCAATATTTTTTTTTCTGCTTTATCATTTGTTAATATATATTTCACCTCCTCCGTCTCCGCAGTGTAATGGTTAGCGTGTTTATCTACCGTTCTAGAGGTCCCGGGTTCGAAATCTGGAAAGGGGGGAAAAATACATATGAGCGATTTTACACTCCAATATTTATTAAATTTTACCCTAGACTGATCCCTGAAGCGCAAGAGTGATCGCCTTGTCTTCGTGTAAGTAATGATAACAATGCGTCAATATGATGCAGTGCCCTATGCACCATTGGATGCGGATAAGGGTTAAAATGAATATATTTCACAGGGATAAAGTGATCACTTTAACCAGGCAATGACAGGTAAATGCCCAAATTTCCATATTCTTTGTCATATATAGTAGTCGTACAAGTGACCAACTAACAAAACGCAAAATGTTCAGGAGGACCATTTAAGTCACTTTTGCTTGGCAAGGAAATAAACATCAATGCAATTAGTAATTTTTAACAAGTTAATATATTAAACTTTCAAGTTTGAAATCCTTTGGGACTTTTTTCAGGGCAATATTAAGCTAGTAAGATATCAAATAGTCAATGATGACGTTTTTGTTCAAAATACACTTGGTCACTTTCTTCTGTATGACTACGATATGTTGATGTATCAGCCTTGAAAACGCTAATACTACCACATTTTCTTCACATATGTTGATATACCGTATAAAAACTCTCTATTTCAATAACTCGCAAGTGGAGAAAATAAAAATTTATTTAAAAAAAATGGACACGCTTAAAATATTGAGAATAAATATTTTTCGCAGATTTTGACACAGACCTTTAAAACCTAATATAAAATATCTTTAAAATGGAAATGGTAATATGATTTACGTTACAGAATACATTATTCGATGATATATCCCAAAGAGTTTAATTGAAAAACATTTTCATGAATTTAGAGGGAGGTTCGCGCACGTTTCCTGAATACATCCCTGAGAATCTAATTTGAAATGTTACGTGGATTTTTTTCAATTCATCGAAATCCAAAGTGACGTGTGACGTCACGTGAGAACATCCACACACAAAAAAATATTTTACATAAGATTATTAATATTCGTACGCCTATATTAGGGGATGTATGTAGAGAATGTACAAATCCTTAAGAGTGAAAGATGAGAATGAATATTCATGACAGGCGTGAAATAAAATGGATTTTTACCTACCAGATTATTCTGGTAAAAATATGGCAGTTAAACATTTATATTTTAGTCTTTGATATAAAAATGTATTACTTTTGTTTAAATTCATTTGAAATTTTCCCAAATAAATCAAAGAAAATGCATATATTTTTATGGAGAATCCTGATTTTTATCAATTGATTCCTCAGTCATTTTGTGGTAATAGATGTCCATTTATATTTTACTTGGTAGATACTACAATTTCTTAGACTTAGATACTTAAACGTCAATTGAAAATTATGTGGAATGCATTGAAATACTTATATATTGATGTAGACATTTTGATTATTTAAAAAAAATTAATCACTTGTACAATACAACCACTTAATGAGTTATATTTCACTAAACTTTGACGAGTTTCTAAAACTATAGATGTTTTCATCTAAAGGTGATAAGTAAAACATACTATTTTACTATTAATCTATTTTTTCTATGTTATACAATTCACCTGTAAATAAAAACATTTGTAGTTTTCGAAACAAGTCGTGTGTAATGAAATAAAGCTCATTGAGTGGTATTATACAAATGTTTTTTTTTAAATATTATATATTATTTTATTTTTATTTTTATTAGTGTCCGCCTCTGTAGTGTAATGGACAGCACGCTCGGTCCCGGGTTCAATTCCTAGGGGGGTCAAATAAATATAATTGATTTTTTCACTGTAATATTTATTCAATATTACCCTGCACTGGTACCTGAAGCGGAGGACTGATCACCTTTCCTTCGTGTGTAAACGATCAAGATAACACTGTGTTCATATGGAGCAGTGCCCTATGCACCATTGGGGTGCGGATAAGGGTTTTATTATTTATTTATTAGTAATCATCGAAATACGTGACATAGTATACTTAAATAATGGTATTTGCCAAGTAAAACTAAAATGAAAAATATAAAATTGTTTCCTAAAAGCATATGTACATATAACGACGTTTCCACGTCAGTTCGGTATATGGTGGGGGGAGGGGAATGAGAAAAAGATGTGTAAAAGTTATACGTTCGTTACGTTACGATGCCGATGTTGCGATACTGCCGCTCCGAAGGAAGTCTATTTATCTTACTGATTGCATCAATACGGTACACTTTCAGACGATCCATAACGTGTGTTGGACGTCACTAGCAGATGACTGCTCCTTCTACGTACTCGCGCGAGTAACTGTACAGCGCCAGCGATACGCCCGGCTAGAAATATTGAGAGCTGTCACTATGGCTGCCCAATATTAAAACCCGCTAAGAGATAGAATTACTTTTCACATACTGAATTAAAATTATACTTAGTACATACTGCCATTTATTACAATATATTGCCACATGACTTTCAATACATTTAAGATCATTGTCAAATGCCATGTGTGAAGCTTAGTTTAAATTTTAGGTACATATTTTTTAAACTTATCTTTTTCTCATTTTCAAACACCGTATTTTAGAAATAAAAAAAAGTGTTATTTAACAAGTAAATCAATTATTGAAATGAAATTTTAGACTTGACCTCTAGGGATATTGAAGTATGAAGATGAGGTAGAAGCTGATTTTGATAGTAAGGGGGAGATATAAGTAATTGTCTTATTTTTAAACTTTTGGTTTATTATTAATTCATAATTAAAGAATTTATATCGTTATAAATTCTTCATATTTCATAATATTTTAGGAGTATTTACATCCTGGTTCACAAATCTGGGGCCACGAACTAATATATGCAACGATGTGATATATATGTACCTATATGAGTTTCAAAAATTTGAGAAATGTGGTTGTCAAGTATGAGTAGAATGATCAATGTTAGACTACATAAAGCGATCACTTAAACCAGTCTATGACGGATCGTAAGCGCTGTAAACACCTAGACCTCCATATTCTTTTTCATCTATGTTGAGATGTAAAAATTTTCATGTTTGATTTTTAAGATTTCTATGTTGTTGAAGTTACAACATTTTGAGTGTGTCCAAATACATGTTCACAAAATCTGGATTATCTCCAATTACAGGAGTTATTTTCATATTATTTTTTGATATCTCATCAAAGATGAAGAAGAATATGGAAGTCTGGGCATTTACGGGGCTTACGATCGTCATAGGCTGGTTTACACGTGTGTAAAGTGATCACTTAAACCAGCCTATGACGGTCGTAAGCCCCGTAAATGCCCAGACTTCCATATTCTTCTTCATCTTTGATGAGATATCAAAAAATAATATGAAAATAACTCCTGTAATTGGAGATAATCCAGATTTTGTGAACAAGCATTTGGACACACTCAAAATGTTGTACATAAATTATCTGGTCAAATTATAAGCTTAATAATAAAAATGAAAATGGTATTTTCTGGCGTTTCTCATGTGTGTGATTATAATCCAGGATTCGGATCTTACATAGTAATATAAGAGTTCTGCTTAATAAAAAGCTTCTTTACATCTCACCAATAGATGTCTCTAGTGAAGTTCTAGTGATTCATGAACAAGGTTTCTAAATTGGTTCATATATATAGAACTTCCAAGAATTTGAGTAGTGTGGTTGTCAATAATGGGTAGAATTGGTGAATGTTACACGTGTGTAAAGTGATCACTTAAACCAGCCTATGACGGTCGTAAGCCCCATAAATGCCCAGACTTCCATATTCTTCTTCATCTTTGATGAGATATCAAAAAATTGTTGAAGTTATGTTAGATACATCTAGAATCTATGTAGTAATAATACATCTAGGATCTTTGTGTATATGTCTGATTTTTATCTATCAAATGGTTAGATTTAAATAAAGAGTGGTATAAACCGTATAAAATTCAAACAAAAATAAAAAGCAATTACAACAAACTGACTGAATTTTCCCATATTAATTTTTTCACACGTTTTTTAGAAGAAATATTTTTTGGAGTATATGCGTATATTAGTAGTGAAGGAATAAAATATAAATGTGAGAATATAACACGAAACAGATGATATAATAAACACTGTATACAATATAAGTATAATACGAATTTGACTAACTACATTACTTGCAGTTAAACTAACCTCGCGTTGACCCGTTAAGACGTATATGAACTTGTGAATACTATTCATATTAAGTGTTCAAAAACGTCTTAAATTACAGAAAAAAACCCAATTTTCTTATCATGGAGAGATTATTAATGATTAAAAAAAGGCTTTGAGAGTTACCTTTTTTTTAAAGCACGACTTTTGATTCTTATAGAATCCATTTATTTTATATTTTGTAACAGCTATATTTTGTCTTGACTAGTTCAAAGTACAAAAATTGTATAAAAAAGTAAAATTGGATTCTTCTAGAAAGTACATTTTTTGATACGGCATTAAGGACATATTACAATATCATTAGCTCATATACTAAGTAGAAAAAAGGTTTTGATAATCTTTTAAATGTTTACAGAACTTTTTCGAGATATCTATATAGATATGTACTTCAAAAATATAAACACATACAAGACAGGCGCCGTGGCATAGTTGGGTAGACGCTCGTCTGCGAAACTGGCGTCGCGGGTTCGATTTCCGCCAAGTACAAAATAAATTCAAGAAACATTTATTTTCTATTGGTCTGGGTGTTTGTGATGTGTTCATCGCATTTACCTTCCCTATCCTTACTAACCTACCTACAGACAAGCCTCTAATATAGGTTTTGCGGGCTATTACTTCAAAAATATATATTAGGGGTAGATATATAATACATATATTATATATCAAACCCTAACCCGAAGCCATTGCGGGTTATTCCTTTAAAAAAATAGTTCTTTTTTTAAATTTCAAGGAGAGTGCGTTGCTCCAAGTTATTTCTCTGATTATTTTAATGCGAGGGATGTTATTTGATTCCTTAAAAAAAATAACTTTTTTTAGTTTGTAATTTAGTTTCAGAGTGTTAACCGCATCGCACAGTGGGGACACTTTGGAGCCATTTTAGGCCATGAATATTCAGTTGAGGAAGGCTGTATGAATATTAATCCCCAGGATCCTGTGCTTGCATGTTGGTGCGATGGTGTTAATGATTGTCAGGTATAATTGTGTGCAATGCCGACGTGATTAGAACTATTGTGCGGTCTGCGCTGAGTGATTGGATGCTTGTTGCATACTAATTATTAAATAATATTTAAATCCGTTTTTATTTTTAAATATATTTACGTATTTTTGCACGTCTGTAAAGAAATTTGTGTGCTTTTTAAAATGATATATTTTATTTTTAAGAATATTGATATATTTATCAAAAAAAGATTTACCGTTTTATCCAAATTATTTACAATTCTACTGATTTTATTCACAAGGGGTATTGTGTAACGGTGTTAAAAAAACTAAGAAGACCAATTTAAACATATCCAAAGTACTTGGATAAATAAAATATGTGATGAAATTACAAGGTACATAAAAAAAGATTAGAGCGAAAAAATCAACTTTTATTTATTTGACTCCCCTGGGAATCGATCCCAGGACCTCCAGCCGAAGAAATTAGTTTTATTCAGAACGAATGAAATAAGTTTTATTTTTAAAAAATGTCAACCTTTTATTGTTTTAAAACAAAAAAAAACAAATCTGGATTATCCCAATAAGGAGTAATTTATTAATTTTTTTTTTGACATCTCAATATAGACGAAGAAGAATTTGGAAGTCTGGGGATTCACGGGGTGTACGACCGTCATAGGCTGGTTTAAGTTATCATTTTACACACGTGTAACATCCACCAATTCTACCCATGATTGGCAACCAAGCTCAAACTCTTGGAATAACTATGTATATATTGTTCAAATTCGAAACATAGCGCTTAAATTCCCTAGAATTTTACTAGAGAGATACAATAGATAATATTGGCGAGATGAAAGAAGCTTTTTATAAAGCAAAAACCCTTTCATTTGTATGTGAAATACAAATGAAAGAGTTTCTGCTCTTGAATTCACTTGAATTTCACTGGAGACATCTGTGGCGACAACTTTTATTGTTTGTATCACATAATATTTTGAGAATGTTGAAGGGATGATGGGCTGTTGAGACGTGGAGGGTTGAAGGTGGAGGGCGGAGGGTAGCAAGAAATAAGAAAGGCTGTTTATCAGACTCCCGAAGACGTATAAATTACTAGATACGAGAAGCATGAAGTACCATATCCCACTGGAGCAAGACACTACCCACGATGTATTTATTCAACACAAAACACAACAAATAAACATTATAACTCGAGATGTGAAATATTTGACCTTACCACGCGAGTGGAATGTGTTACTTAATAGGGATTGTACACACACACACACACACACACACACACACACACACACACACACACGCAATCTTCTGTCCTGACATACACGCCTCGCTTCCTTCACATCCATACATTTACATATCGCTCACTCCTTTCAACGTCATACATCAAAAAACTTGATTTTCAGGAGATCGTATTTAAAGTTTAAAAATATAATATAACGTAATAATAATAAATATCAAGCCACTTAATGAACTTTTACTGTGCAATACATCTTTTTAGGTAAAACCTGAATGTTTTTTCTCCATTTAATAAATATTTAGTTAGTAGTGTTTAATTATTTAAAAAAATAATTAAACAATACTTTTTCTTAAAAATTCAAAAACAATACTTTCTGCCCTGCAGCGGGTAAATATTAAGTTAAACATTTGCCGATTTTGCTAGGATGTTGTACATTTTCTGGGCATTAAAAAAACATGTACAACTGAAAATTGACGATTTTTGATATACGACGTTGTAAAAAGGAGTGAGCGATATGTTGTCATACATGCACTGTGATAACGCAGACTTTTGACACCACCAGAATTTAGGTTTTTAGTCGTCCTCGTTCTATTCTCCTGCTCACATTCGCCACATTTACGAGTACTTTCTTAGTCGTTTTCTCGTTAACTAATCGCTCCACATACGGCCTTAAATAACATTTGATGAAACATAATTTAAAATATTTAATTTGAGTATGCTAGTAAATTAATGTTTATTTATCTTGTATAAACGATATCAAAATTAATGCTGACATGCGGTGTTTTATTTAGCAATGGATTATTTTACTAATATCCAAAGGAATAGGATAAGGCTTTGAGCGGCATATCGCTAAGAGCGTGAAATATTAATTTGAAATATTGATTTAGCTGTACTTGACTTATTATTTACTCGGTAAATTGGTTTGTTTAGTACTATTAACTGTGTATGTCTGTTCCTTTCAAACGACTCGTACACATTATCGACGGCTCGTTTAACTTACAGAATATTCTACGGCTATAATTATGCAACTTCGAGTGCCCTCGACATTGCTATTGCATTGCTGGAGTTCTTCTTTTCCTACTTTTATTCCACCGTCATTTTCTTCTCTATAAACCAGTTATATTTTTTATCCCAAGTTTCTTGATTTGCATCATCTGTATATTACATCATAAAATATATTTCAATACTTTATCTAAGAATCCAAAATGGAGAATTAATCATCTGGTCTTCATATTTAAAACTAATAATAGATTAAAAAAAATTGGATTTACTACTACTACTATCACGTCTTTTCTCTGGAGGGGTAAGCAGAGACGATAGAATGCCAAACTCTTCTGTCCTGACATTCACTCCCAGTTTCCTTCACGTCCATGCATCTAGTCATACATGCCCTCTGAATACGTGGATTTCTGATACAACTAGATATTAAGTTGTAATAGGTGCGGTCGTGCGAAGTATTTTGTGACCATCTTCGTTTTGTTATTCCGTTCAGATTTGTCAAATATACTTTTTGAGGCATTCTCTCGTTTTCCATTTGCTCCATATGTTCATACCACCTTATAGAACTTTACTTAATCTTTTCAACTATCCCTGGTTCAGCTTTACATTCCTTATAAAGTCTTATGTACATACTACTCACTTTGTACAAGCTAGTACTTGCACGAGTATGCAACCCCGAGTGCCTTAGTCATTGCTGTTATTCAAATATTCCTTAAAAATACACTTCCTCCAATTAATTATCATATAGGAGTGATGTCTTTCACCATATATTGCACTCTTACATCCAGAAATCTGGAGCGCAGAACTGATTATCTAACAAAAGTATAGTTTTTTAGTACTGTGTCAAGTTAATACCCTGTGAATACGATGCGGTGCCCTATGCTCTATTGTATACAGATACATGTATCAGAATATAATTCACCTTATGCTAGTTAATAATACGAGTATATGCATATAAGCAGAATAGCTTTGATCGTACAATCCGCATATATCCGTGCTAATCTGAGTTGGCTCATGAAATAGGAAACTAATCAGTATGGATGTGTCCACTGACCGCGCTGTATCTCACCCTCTGACCCCTCCTGTTACCCTGTCAAATCAAGCCTTAATATTATTTATTTATGTATGTAATACAAAGTCCAACAACATTTTGAAACATTGAAAATTTTTTGAAGACAAGTTTGTATATTTGGGAAGTATACAAAAAGGAACTAAAGAGCTTTAAGCGTTCTAAGACGTATGTGAGCACCGCGGTGATTGGTTGGAGACCATTTTGCAATCTTAAAAAACAATCACCTTTCAGCTTTCAAATACTTACAAATGATATAAAATGTAATTTTGTTTTAAAATCACTTTAAATATTTTATTATAACTTAATTATAATCTCTACCAATTTTGAAGATAACCGCTTGTTTATTAAGACTCATTTATACTAAAATATTATCTACTTAAATAATTCAAAATGTTTTGACGGTTAAGGAAAGGAACTTGGGTAGATCTCAAGAGGCTTTATTTTTTTTATGTTTGGTAGTCACAGTCACAAGGGATCATGGATGATGAGTGATTGGAAACGATTTAAAAAAAATGAATAACGAGTTTTAGAAAAATCATTTACTTGTGTATTTATTAGTTGTAAATTATTATTAGTTGCCTTTTTTATTTCTAGTAATTCTAAGTAATCTAATTTAAGTACTCTATTGCATGTGTGTATTATATTTAAACCTTTAACAAAATAATGGTGAACGTTGCACAACAGTATAAAGCGATCGCTTCAACCAACCAAATGCCTGGTTGTAAGCCGGTTCATTTTCTTTCATATAAAGGATCGTTTCATGTCAAGTTCAGATATCTATAATAGTAACAAAATAACATTTTTATAGTTTTGACCACATAAATTTGTGTGAAAAAACTAAAAAAAATGTTATTTTTTGTATCAAATGCAGTTTTTCCAAGAAATTTCAGTAAAAAACTGAAACCTATAATACTAACACATATTTAAAATAAGAAGATTTGTTACTAAAGACTAACTTGAGAGATGATGTAAATAAAATTAAAATATAATTTAATATATTACCATACCATGAAATAAACAATGCTTTTATAAACAAAATATATGTAAATAAAACTGTTTCTAGATAAAAAGACAGTCTCTACGGTTAGTCAGGAGAGTCATGATATTGTATATATACATTGTATATCGCTCACTCCTTTCAAGAACGTCATAAATCAAAAGTCGTCAATATTCAGTTGTGCATGTTTTCGGAATGCCCAGAAAATGTGCTATATCCCAGCAAAAGAGGCATATTTTTAAATTAATATTTACCCGCAACAGGGCAGAAAGTGTTGATTTTGAATTTTGAGGAACAGGTATTGTTAAATATATTATATTATATTTTAAATAAACTAAATATTTTTCAAATGGAGAAAAAACCTTCAGGTTTTAACTAAAAAGATCTGTTGCAAAGTAAAAAATTCAATAAGTGGCTTGATATTTATTTTTAATACATTGCATTATATTTTTAAACTTTAAAATCATTCTCCTGAAAAATCATATTTTTTTATTTATGACGTTCTTGAAAGGAGTGATCCATATGTGCAAATCCCTACAAATAAAACGCGTATATTTTAAGACAAAATATACACATGAATTTGAGGGGGTAAAAATAAAAACACACCCTTGAAATCAGTTTATTCCTTTCCAGGCCCTCTTAACCTAAAATTCACCACGTTTGTGATTGTCTTTGGAGACCCTGGACTTCTCGGGTTAGTTTATAATTCAGGACGAGTGCCCGACTGTTGATTTAGGGGAGGTTCGGGATGGGGTGGAAACTGTAGCCAGGTCCTGCAAGGGTTAGCGTGGAATCCTGCACGTAAAAGGGTTTCTTTTTTGCTTTGCGAACGGTAAAGAATTTCACCCTTCTGTGTTGTGTTTAAATATACACTTGTGTGCTGAAACCGTATATAATTTACATAAGCGAATAAAAAAGTGATTTAAAAATATGAAATGAAGCATTGTGATTTTTTTTTTCATATTTTCGAATCAATGTGATGATTTATGTTGACACTTTCCTAAAGCATAGATCTCGGTCGTTTAAATTTATCGGACGTATTTCCGCACGCAATATTTGTTTTTATAATATATTTTGAAATTTGGCTTTTTTAAGAATAAAATATATTGAAGAAATATTTAATCGATTTTTTTAAAACCCTAACCTTTCAATAACTCTTTTATTTTCAAAACCATATATTTATTTCGAAGAAAAACTTACTTTTTTAAAACAAAATTAGTATTTTGAGCAAAAAATTAAATAACGTCAAATGTTACCTGGGCTTAAAAAAAATTATTTGTGTTTTTTCGTATACTAGGCTATACTACTAAAAAATCGTATACTACTAAAAAATTAATTAAAGATATTAAACCCATCAGTAAATGATCAGCTACGATCAAAATAATCAATTTAGTACTCGATAACGTAAATTGATCGATTTTTAACTCTTTTTATCATATATATATTTTTGGAATGATTTACACTACTGACCACATGCATACATAACAAATTATTTCGAGACAAATTTATTTTTAGTACGCATTCATAATTTTTTAATATTTTTAATATTTTTAATAAAAAAATCTAGCAGAGCGTGGTTTCGATCCACGGACCTCTGGGTTATGGGCCCAGCACGCTTCCGCTGCGCCACTCTGCTGCGCTCGCCGCACGAGAAAATAGTCAACATAAGCCGTTTTCCCACCTGACGTAACATGACGTCGCATGACGTGCCGTGACGTAGCGTGACGTACACGACGACATCATCGCTCTTATTGACAGCAACTTGCATTTATTTTACTGTCAGTATAAGTGTGTGATGTATGTATTATTACAAACATAAGTTGACTCACCTGCACAATACTGCAAATAAACATATGCTATACATATCGAGTAAATGGCAATTTTTATTGTTTAAATATCATAAACTGTGTGATGTATATTAAAGATGGGTCACCAGGCGCCAGAATATCAATACATTGAAATAAATTGAAACCTGGAGAATTGAATTTTGAACTTTTATTTTAGTGAAAATATCCCTCAATTAGGATAAAAGTAGACTGGATGCAGTCAAAACGCCATCTCTCAGACAAATGTGTGGCAATATTATGTTAGATAGATGTTCGAACGGTCAAATAACGAAAAAAATTGCAAAGCTGAGAAAAGCATTATGAAAACCTCTGTAGATTTTGAAACTTGTCGTGTGTGAAATAATAATAATATAATAATAATAATCCATTTTTATTCCAGCTTGACTTAATGAAATTAAAATAACAATAATTAACAATTAAAAAAATAATAAAATGAAAAGAGAAAGAAGAGAAAAAGTAAATTTTGTTTTTTTTGGAGAGATGTAGTAGAAATCAAACTCATTGAGTAGTATTATATAAGTGTCTAATTAAAAACATATCATTCCATAATGTTAATGCCGAATCAATAACTAATATATACCGTATCTTTAGAAATAAATTACCCAAATATTTTAAGGATAAATAGTTTTAAACAAAAATTTTCAAAAATATAGAACTAGAAATAAGTATAAAACAAGATTGCCATTTTTGAAAATAAACCGAGTAGCAATTTTTTTTACGTACAAGGGTGTGAAATGTATAATGAGATATGTATGAAGAATGAAAAGACTATGAAAGAATTTAAAAATAAATGTTTTGTTCATTTGTTTAGTGTAAGAAGGTGTAAATATAAATATGATGTAAATTAAGTATACATAATTTGTTATAATTTGTATAAGTTTGTATTAAATGTAATATAAGTAAACTAAAGAAATAAATAAAAAAATAGCAGTATGTAAAATAAAATATTATGTTGGTACGTATTTCTATAAGACGTGTATGGTAAGTATAAAATGTAACATTTTTCTCGATAACTTTCAATTCGCTTTTTCTGTGAATAGCTATAACATCTACTCCTTTTTATTCGACATTTTGCAAATATACTTTGCTTTTATTTGAAAAGTAAGTAACAACAATAAATAAATAACTCCTCGGCGTAATATTTCACGCTCCATTACTTTTCTGTATCTTTTTAAAATAGAAAATAATTCAATAGCATAGCAAAGAATAAAGATTGGTTTTAGAAATGTGTTAAGGGCGAAAACTAATAATTATGGTTGAATAATTCTACTTCTTGGTGTAGGGCTAATAGCCTGTTTTTACGTGAGATTAGCCTCCTGCGATCTCGATTTCCAGTAATCAATCCATCTTTTTGATGGTCTGCTGGGAATTTGTCTACCTTGGGGTTGGCCGCGCAGTGCAATGTGAGAGAGTTTAGATAGTAAAACAATCGTTTATTATTAAATTTTACACAGAATGGAAGACTGAGATAAGCATTATCAATAAAATAAAATATTTTTTTTTTGAGATGGTTTGGTGATGTGAATCGAATGAGTGAAGAAAGGAGAGTAAAACAAGTTTATGACTCAAATGTGATTGTTACTAGAAGTAGAGGAAGACCGAGGAAAATTTGGCGATATCAAGTATTTTATGTACTTTGGGTCAGGAGTCAGAATAAAAGGCGGGTATGTATGAGGAAATGCGTAAATGTGGAAAGGGCGAATATCTTTTGCAAAGATAAATTGGTGTAGCGTTCTATTCTCTCTGCCCATCTCTGCCGGGAAGCGACTTAGTTAGTTGGTTAGTAAGATTTTTTTATTTTGTAATTTTATGACCTATCTGTAACAAGTAAATTATTTGATTTAAACAGCTCATATTGTGATGTCGTATCTAGAATGGTTATAAAAATGAAAACATTTACAATTTTTTAAGTTGATCATATTAAAAAGTTTTTTGTTGTTGTTTTTAATAAAAAAAAACATATGCCTTAATCTGGATTCTTCTTATCAAAGAATGATTAAAAATCCAATATACCTACGTCATAGAGTATGCGAGATTATTGTTTATACATGTATTTTAGTTATACAGTTCATTTGAATATTTCATAGAACCAAATTATGGTAGAATGAGCTCGAACCTAGAGTTTG
>NW_028281653.1:0-32500 GCF_059751285.1 Brachycentrus maculatus | reverse complement strand
TGGGACAATTTTTTGGTAAAATTAACATCAAAGGCGCTAAAACACATTACCTTACATCGGAAACAGTAAGTCATTCTACAAACAGTAAGCTAATTTATGGTATGCATCAATCCCTGGCGAAGACGAGATATTTGTCGGAACCGGTTGAATTTATAGTTCCAATTTTATCGATTGAATAAGAAGTCTTTTGAATTTTCTACGCCAATAGCTATTTCGCGCGCTCGATTTGTTTGTCAATTGCCAGTTGTAAACGCGGTTTTTTACTCTGTTAGGTATCAGACAGAATTATAGAAGTGGACTAGACATTAAAATCAGCTTCTTGGAAATGGTTGCTTCCAGTCTTCTAGAATCAGAGTGGAGTAGTTGATCCATGCCGCTACTAACAGGTACGATAATAGATGCCAATGTCTGAAAACCGACACGACACCGAAAGAAGAGGAAGAAAAATATCTTAGAGAATTGGATTAGTATCAGCTTTGTCCGCGTACAAATGAACATTTTGACACAGTCGTAGGTACTCACGTGTTTCACGTAGAGATGGAGTCTTTATCAATGACAAAAAAGACAATGGATGATTGAAATACAACTATCTATTTTATTATTTTTTATCAAAATTTTAAGATGGAGACGTCAGGAGAATAAAAGAAGCGTCGAAAGACCTAAAAAAAGATAGTCCGACGATAAAGTCGCTGTGGAGGGTAGAAACTGGCTGTAAGCAGCAACGGACCGACAATAATGCAAGAATACGGGGAAGGCTTATATCCAGCAGTGGAGGATAAAAGGTTTAAGAAGATGAAGACATATTTTATTAGTGAAACAAGTTGATTTTAAACAGAATAAATATTAAAACGTAACGAATTCAAGGTGGACCAAAGATAGGAATACATATGTATAGTGGAATTATAAAAAGAATTCTCATGATAAATAATTAAAATTTTTACAATACTGGTGATTGCGGTACGGTATATTACTATTAATATTGTAAGACAATGTTTTTTTTACTTTCCATACAAAGTGTTCGATTTGTCTTTTCTCAATACAGTGATAGTGATAGTAACTTCAATTTTCTAAATGGAGTCGATGCGCTTAGCGCAGTTACTCCAGAGTGAAACTC
Source organism: Brachycentrus maculatus (assembly GCF_059751285.1). Classification (NCBI taxonomy): domain Eukaryota; kingdom Metazoa; phylum Arthropoda; class Insecta; order Trichoptera; family Brachycentridae; genus Brachycentrus; species Brachycentrus maculatus. Next base: position 31,386 of record NW_028281653.1, on the reverse strand, counting down.
GTGTCCCATCAGGAACAATTAAATGTAGTGTCCGACAAAAAAAACAACAATTTATGTTTTGCCAAGAATTTTCATAAACATATTTAATGTTACTATAATTTCAACGTAAAGAGTAAATCCACTCACAAGTAGGTATAGGCTATAAAATGTATAAAGTGGAAGTCTACATTGGGCGGATAAGCAGTGTTACATAAGCAGTAGCCAGCTTTCAAGGTCACTTGGACGTTAGGTAATTAAAAAAATGAAATCTATAAAAATGTGAAGGAATGAAAGAAGTGTGAATAATACATGGTTAAATAACCCCTAAAAATCCATACAACGGTCATAAAATCACGTTTTATGATTGTTTTGAAGGTTTACTTTTCAGTGACAGCTGTTTAACCTTGTCATTTTAAAACGCGTCGTAAACCCTTATATGATGTACAGCGTCACAAGGGATATACTTCATGAAAAAAGCGCTATGTAAATGTTGTCCAAATTTTTATGAATATTAAAAACACAGAATACACATTGGAAAATATTTTCAGATTTAAATTTGATATTGAACAAATTTACGATGAAATTTCATATGAATAATTCAGTATTGAGTTTTACAATATAAATCGTAACATACTAACTAACTAACCATCACGCCACTTCCCCGCAGGGGTGGGCAGAGAGAATAGAACGCCACACCACTCTGTCTTTGCAAACATTCTTCGCCTTTTCCACGTTCATGCATCTTTTTATACATACCCGCAGATTATTACGACTCCTAACCTGACCATTTTCAAGTATTTGGCACACCTGATCGTGCCATGTTTTTCTCGGTCTTCTCCTGCTCTTTTTCCCAATTACATTCGCCTCATTAATTTGTTTTACCGTTCTTTCCTCAGTAATTTGTTCTACATGTTACATACTTTTAAATAATATTTGAGTAATAAAAAATATATAGATACTTAAAGAGAAAATGATATTTTTTATGTACATTTTTTATGTAAGTAACTACAGTGAATGTACAGTTATTTTCCTCTAGTTGTTATGTTGGCTAACTTAATATAAATCAGGGGTAAAATAAATTAAATAAATATGTAAAAAGTAAAATAAATATGAACACAAAAAAAATTAATATACAGAAATCATAAAAATGGCATCCTTTTAAAATGAAATAAAATATTTCATGATCCTTTGTAAGATATACGCCCTTAAATCCAATTTATAACCGTAAGATAAAGAAATCATAAAAAAGCGCAGATAAACGTCGCCCCGAAGCGAAGGTTTATTGCAATTTTTTATACGAAAGGCAAACTGCATTGTACAAAGGAATTAAAGCATTCCGGTGCAAAAAGTGGGACGGAAAATAGGGCAAATGGAGGACCGGAGTGGAAGAGCAAAACTGGGCGGTTAACTCTGAACGCCCCACTAAACGAGGAGTGTGTACGAAGAAAAAGTTCCGCGGACGAAAATGGGGAATTATTTTATTAGACCTTCATAATGAAAAACGGGGTTGCCGGCTTTAATTCATTTTGTTGTACGATGGTATCTGGCAACACTGCAAAGCGCTGGAACTGCTTCTATAAATACGGAAACGTTAACGTTACCAAAAACGACCAATCAAACCTGACCCATTAAGAGATACACACCCAAAATGTGTAGTGGAAATTACTCATCGGGAATATTATGTATGTGACTTATTAAAAAAAATGTTTGAATAAATAAATAATATGACGCACTTTACACTTATTAATATCATGATTTTTTAAAACCTTTATCCACACTCAATGGTGCATAGGGCACTGCATCGTAGCTACGCAGTATTATCTTGATCGTTAATAACATGAAGGTAAGGTGATCAGCCCTACGCTTCTTGTACAGGTCCAGGGTGAGAGTAAATTAATATGAAAGTGAAAATCACCCATATTTATTTTGATCCCTTGAAAATCGAATCCGGAATCCGCATCAGGTATAAGTCCAGGGTAATATTGACTAAATATTAGAGTGAAAAATCACTTACATGTAAATTTATGTAACCCTCTCCCCCTAGGATCGAATCCAGGACCTCCAGTAGGGTAGCCGAGCATGCTGACCATTACACTATAGAGACGGATTAATAAAATCACAACACTAATAAAATAAAATAAGAACTAATTAAATTGTATAAGAAAGTATTAAAATGGATTTTATTATACAATAAAACAGGCGTTAATTTGCGGATACGTTGAACATTCTGAATGGTAAAAAAATACTCGTGACAGTAATCTCAACGTAGCTTTGTTAATTATTTATAGGACTTAATTATTTATAGCACTTACCCACAGAGCCTTACGCATATATTTGACGTAGAACTCACACATACACAACCATCCATCAACTCGAGCAAATAACAGGTTATATGTAACCAACCTTCCTTACCCCTTGACTTTGCAAACTTTAAAACCTTTACATTTACAAAATTTAAAACCTTTACAATTACATTTGGAAATGCCTCACATTTAAAAGGAGACAATGTTTTGACTTTTAGTATTAGCATGAAAATTATAACACTTTATTATAACTTATGATTAAACTTTATAACTTTGTTTTAAATTTACTTTTTATTATAAAATGGAAAATCAGAATGTTAGTGGTTTAAATATAAATTATATAATTAATTTCACTTACAATTTTTATTTAATATTAATTATTTTTGAATTCAAAATTCAAATACACTATGTATTTTATTCCAATTATTATGTTATTGAAACTCTAAAATTTGAATATGTTCACAAACAGTGTTTAAAAATAATGCGGAATGCATCGAAACAAGTGTCGTACAAGATTAAAATAAATATTAGTATTTACCAAGTAAAACTTAAATAAAATTGTTAGATATTACCATAAAGTGACTGCCAAATCAATTAATGAAATCAATAGAAATGCTGGACATATTTGTGGCTGTATTTTTCATAGGTGCAGTAGAAATCAAATGTGATTTTTTTTCTGAAATCTTACAAAAATTGTCAGTAAAAATTAAATGAGAATTACAACTACAACATAAACAACTACATTAACTTTACAACAACATTTAATAACACAAATGCCAAATTTTGAACCTTTTATACATATTATAAACGTACATTTACAATACAAAAAAAAAATCATAAAAGTTTTTCGGCTCGATTGATTTTTTCCCCTTTCTCGCATTAAAATATAAAGTAACAAAAAGTTTTCAAGGATTTTTGTTTTTGCTGAAAATTTTCAATGAATACTTATTTGTGTACTAGTTAGCAACTTAAGCTACCTTTCTTGAAGGTAAAATATAGATTTTGTAATGGATTATTATTTTAAAATATGCAATTTTATCAAAATACTTCCCTTCTTATCGTTAGATTGGCACTAATCGCAAAACATTAACGTAATGAACGATTTAAATTCGATTAAAATTATACCACTTTGCTTTATCCTATACATTACAGGATACAAGGATATCATGGTATTTTCTGGGACCTAAATATGAGGCGACATGCTAAAAACCTTTTTTCTCAAACGTAATAAATTCCTTCATTTTGTTTTTTTTTCTCTGCCGGCTGGAAACATTTTTCATACAGCGTTCTTTTGATCTTATCCGAATAGGAGAGCTAATTTTGCCTTCGTCGCTAAAATGAAGTAAGTTTTTTCATTAATTTAGGTGAAAAGTGTGGGGAGAGTGTTAGAGGGTAAGCGAAGTATAATTTATACATTCTAAGGGTTAATTAACTCCGTTTAGTTTTAAGCAATTATCATTTAATTTTACACGATAAAAAAATGTAAACTCTTTTTTGACGTGTCTAACTAGTAATACATTACTTTATTTTTTGACACCTCAACAAAGATGAAAAGGAACATGGAAGTCTGGGGGTTTGCAGGGCTTACGACCGTCATAGGGTGGTTTCACTTCACAAACCAATTCTACCCATGATAGACAACCACAATATTCAAATTCTTAAAACTTCTATATATATTGATCAATCTCAAAACACAGTGCTTGACTTCATAAGACTTCACCAGAGACATCTTTGGTGGGATGAGGGAAGCTCTTTATTAAGCAAAAACTATTTCATTTGTTTGTGAGATTACATATGTGAACAGGTATTTAGACACACTCAAAATGTTGTAAATAGTACATTAGGTTAAAAATAATTGAGAGTACTTGTAAATCTGTAAGGACACAAACAGTGGATCTATCCCTCAAGGGATTATTCTCAAGATTTATTGTAGATGTGTCACAGAGACGAAGCGATTTACTTGAAGAGATGGATACTCGATCATTCAATCTCGCAAAAATCACATACGACTGGGCACGACGGATATTGAATAAGTTCACTCTTTGAAAAATATAGTGATGTGGATATTTAAACATGCCCAGAAAGGTAAACATTATACAAGTGTATAAAATGATCATCTTAGCCAGCCGATGACAGGTCGTAAGACCTGTCAATACCCACACCGTGATGTTATTCTTCATCTGTGTTAAAATATCAAAGCAATCAAATCATGATTCTAATACTTTAAGCGTTTAGAGTGAAAGTCCGCTTATTATTACAAAAAAATGTCATTTCAAGTGTTATTTATCAAAGCTGTTATTTAAAAAAAATGTTAATTATCCAACCATAATGAATTGAAGTAAAGTATGGAGTTTGCAAAAGAAGGATGAAAGTAGGCTGAATGTAATCGAAATGCAATCCCTCAGACGAATGTGTCCAAAACGATGTATGATAGATGTTCGAACGGTGAAATAAAGAAAGAATGAAAATCTGAGATAAGCATTATCGGTGAAATTGAGAAAGGTATGTTCAGATGTTTTGAACATGTGGAACGAATAAGTGAGGAAAGAACGGTAAAACAAAATTATGAGGCGAATGTAGTTGAAAAAAGCAGCAGAGAAATAGCGAGGATAACTTGGCATGATCAGGTATTTCAAAGTCAGGAGTCGAAATATTTATGAGGAGATGCATGAATGTGGAAGAGGCGAATAATGTTTGTAAAGACGGTGTGGGTGGCGTTCCTTCTCTCTGCCTATTCTTGCGGAGAAGCGGCATGATGGTTAGTAATTATATCTTGATATGTCATCCGGAGGGTGAATAATCCGGTGTGATTTATTTAAAAAAAAAAAACAAAATATTTTTATATTAATATTAAATGTGTAAAAATAAAGAATTTTGTGGATGTATTATCGTTTTTTTAAATCCCAAATACGAGCCTTCATATTAAAGTTAGAATTAAAATAAGAACGAAAAAAAGTGTAAAAGGCAGTTAACATCCCCTCGTATTCGCGTTGTACCAAATAAACCAAAATGGTGTGTGTTTAAGGGTATAAAAGCATACAATTTATTTTAAACGTAAATTTGTGTCAATATTCATTTGCTCTTTCCTCAGAAATAATTTAAATTAGTTCCACATTTGAATATAAAACAAATAAAAGCCGAAAAAGCTCTCGAGAGAAGAAAAAGTTTTTCCTCGCGCAACACTTTAATTCGCCCAAAATGAAAAAAGGAAACAAATTATTGGAGAGAAAACTTAAATTAACTTTACAATCAAGTTACGAATTCCTGAAACTGAAAAAGATAGATATAGCCTTGCTGCCGACGTAGTACGTATTTTGTTAAATTTGTCATTGGATCCTGTTAAAAGGACGCATCCAACCACATTAAAAAAGTATGTTTTAATTAAAAATGTATGATTCCTTTAAGGATGAAAATTGATTTAGTTTGTAACTAACTATCACGCCGCTTCTCCGTAAGGGTCGGCAGAGAGAATAGAACGCCATACCATTCTGTCTTTGAAAACTTTCCTCGCCTCTTCCGCATCTCCTCATATACACCCGCCGATTATTTCGACTCCAGACCCGACCGCTTCAAGTATTTGACATACCTTATCCTGTCAAGTTCTTCTCGGTCTTTCTTTGCTCCTTTTTCCAGCTACATTTGCTTCATTAATTTTTTTAACCTTTCTTTCCTCACACCTTTCTTAATTTTATCGATAATGTTTATCTCTGCTTTGCATTCTTTTCTTATTTTACCGTTCGAACTAATTAAACGAAAACATGGTAAACAGTTCTAATCTCTAGATCATAGATAGGATTGGTATTTATAATATTTTGAGTGATAAAAATGACATGAGTGAAACTGAGGGTGCAGGAAGTTATTTATATAAAGGGAAGGAAATAGAGAAGAAATAATAGAACTGGCTTGTCATTTGGGGTGGCAAACCTTTACTTATTATCATGTTAATCACTTAGAGATCGACGTCTTTAACAAAATATAAATACTTGTATACAACCTAACTTAACCAAACAGTTTCTTTCAAAAATGAAAATATAGCGACAAAATATGAAGGTTTCCAAATTAACCTCTTAAAAAAATGGTTTAAGATAATAAATCGAGTTGCTCTTTTACCAATTTAAAGTATATAGAGAGAAAACACAGGCAATTTACTAGAAAAAAATTTTGAAAATAAATTCACAAGAGGGTAAGTAGATATCCAGTAAATTTATTATTTATCAATGAACTTTTAGCTTCAAGGCCAAACTTCTAGCAGGTTGGATTCAGATAATAATATTTAAAAATTCTCTTAATCCTGTAACATAATATTCGAGAAATTTCTACGTCAAGTTTATGGAAATGAAATTCCACTGAAAGTATTTCATAGCATAAAGGGTATGCATGAAAATGTGGCAACATATATAATCTTGATTCAGTTACTTTTGTGCTAGTAATTTATACTCGGTAAAGAAAACAATTGGCTTACTAACTAATGTGACAGGGAAATAAATAAATAATAGTGGTTCATTTTACAAAGGAAGTTTGAGGGATCTTGTATTTACGGTCGAGGTAATAAAGTCTGACTTCCTAAATATAATTTTTTATTTATAATTTCCAGCTTAGTGGCGCCGCCAACGCACTATGCGTCACTTTCTTTTGTGAGGAGGACATAATATATGAATGCCAAGAATGTAGAATAGTGCTATCATTAGTAATATCAATGATATAACTGACTCGATCAGAATAAATATTCCACATATTTACCCAAAGGCATTCAATTTTTACGGACTCCTGTGTATACATATATACATATATTATGCTCCAGCAAAAAGTATAATGTAAAGCTGTAAAAAATTATGAATTTTGAGACTGGAAAGTTCTCCAACTGATAACACTGTTTATATACTATGCAGTGCCCTATACACTATTAGAGGTGAATAACGGTATGATAAAGAATAATTTTCTACACATTTTTATATGTAGAAATGATAAGAAACTTGATTTGAATAATGAAAATAAGACAAACACATTTATGAAAAAAAATGTTTTCTATCCGGATAACATGAAATTATTCATAGTGCAGCGTTTCGAATAAGAATTATGGGAAACGCGAAATGTGGGAAATCAATACACCTTTGAAAATATTTTTATCGATAACCCATTTTTTACTCAACAAAAAGCTCTTTTTATGATAGCTGAAATAAATATATTTTCGAAATAAACTCATAACTTTTTATGAAAATAATTATCTTTCTCGGAAATACTGTGTGCTTTTAGCTGAAATTATTTTGTTTGTTAGCAAAATAAAGCTTAATACGAAACATGAAAATATTTATGTCACAAACATAGAAATTTCTGTATTTTGTTTGAGAAAATATATATTTATTATTTTAATATTATACAAACATATAATATTAAAATAATTAATATCCAAACAGATAATTCATTTTGTAATTGGTGTTCTGTTTTTTTAATCCTATCATTTAAATGTTTTAATATATCAATATGAATTAATTAATTGTTTCTTTTTTCGTTTTTTTTCCGTTTTTTGTAGTGTAATGAGCTTAACTTTAGATAAATTGAAACTTAAATCAGAAATTCAAAAGTAATGTGATTAAGTTGTCTTTTTTACTTGCAATCTCTATAATGGTGGTAGACATTCTTAAATAGCACATAAAATATAGAAAGAGAATTCTTAAATATCATAACTCTCATATCGAATTGCTAGAACATATAAGTACTATATGTTTTAGAGTTACCAGTCAGATCACCAGGCAACTGACACCTTAGCGCTTCCCATGAGTAGAATAAACTCTTAACAAAGTTATTATATTTATCGTTCATTAAAATTGGTTAGTGATGAATTTGAACAAATTTGAAATTTTGTAATTTTAACAGTACAAGTACTTATTGTGTGTAACTCATTTATGTGAATGACTTGATCCAACTATTTTGTTAAATTCCCAAATGAAATAAATGAAACTTCATAATTTCATTTGAATAAAATTACTTCCTTTGAAATCTGAAATTTGAAAGGTTTGAGGTAGGTACAGTAAAACCTACATATAACGGACCAATTGAGGGGTGTCCTTTTATAAGAAAGTCCGATATATAAAAATGGGTTTAAAATAAATCAATTAAAAAAAAGGATTTTGACAAAAATAAACATTGCAAAACAAAAACAAAATTCTATTTATTATCTTCGGATACTCGTCGTTGCTATTTGATGTAGACGCACTTGCTTTTTACTCCTGTTTTGAATAAGGAATAATTTTTTTTGAAGCATACTGTTTTTTTATATATTGAACTCTCTAAAAGTACAAAAATGCGTTTCATATTTATTGACCGGATTTTTGTCCGTTATATCCGAAGTTCGTTAAATAAAGGTCCCTTATATTGAGGTTTTACTGTACACGAAAATAACTTGAAATTTTAATTTTAAAAACGGTTCACACAAACGCGCTTGTTTGATTAATCCCAAAGAAACGTTGACAGAGTTAAGTAAACGTAGAACGAATTTCTGTCACGAGAAATAAAATGACAGGTATTGTTCTGGAAAAGCGATAAAATATTGGTTAAATTTGATTGGTAGATAAAAATGTATCATAACATTCCTCACTTCTTGAATGTCTGTGAACTTAAGTGGATTTTCTTTGTTTCAATGATAAGTTGGCGTTGATGTATGAAGGTTGGAATCTACGTAGCAATACATGTTTCTATGGCTAGTAAAAAAGTATATTAAATAATAAATAAAAGTGCTTCATTTATTGGAATCGATAACAGAATCTATTTGTTTTATAGAATGTAGTTTCCATATCTCCATCTCTGCTCTCAATTTTTACCTGCAAAAAGAAACATTAAATAATAAACAATTATTGTAAAGTTGTTTTATTTTATGAAGTTTACAAAATGTGACGCAAAGTATCTGCAAAAATATTCAAGAAATATCTTTTTGTTTAAGTAACGTTTATTCTAACTATGTAACTAACTTTTACCGTTTCCTAGGGGTAGGCAGAGAGAATAGAACGTCACACCGCTCTGTCATTGCAAATTTGCATCCTTCGCCTCTTTCATGTTCATTTCGACTCCTGACCCGAACGGCTTCGGGTCAGGAGTCGAAATGAAAAAAAAGTAAGTACTTCGGAAAAGTATTTGACATACCTGATCGTGCCAATTTTTCTCGGTCTTACTTTGCTTTTCAACTGTGTACTACATATAATAATAAATTTGGATAAATGATTTATTGCGATTTTCGTAAAATACCTACCTCACGATTGCTTCACTGTACTAGCATATCTTAGTTAAAAACAATGATAAAAAGTTGAGCGGAAGGTTTATTTTCCCAAGGGAATAGTGTCAGATAGCCTGATCAAATTAGTCGCATCTTGCACGTCTGTCACGGCTCCGTTAGGATCGCATATGCATCTAATGCACATTTCACATATTAAAACAATATTGAAACGAAGGTACTTAATGCTTTAAGTAATTATTTCAAACAAAGAATTTTACTTTATCAAACACAGGTTTTTTCGCAACGTAAAAATGAACATTCAAAACATGACAAAAACATTATTGGCACCTAGAACAGCAGTAGTCAAATGATATAACTTTATCTTATTTTATAATTATTTGGTCACTGTAATCGACTACCTAGTCTACAAACGGTTTGACAACATGATATATATTTTTATTTAATGACTACATCAAAACTTGATTTCTTTTTCAATATTAATCGGAAATTTTATTTACCATCCGGCCCGGTAAATCGAAAAACTGAAACATTACATGGCATCTAGTACAGCACTAATTTAAGTATGAATAATACTACAGACACCGTCTAATTTAATTGCAAATTCAAGTATCTAATGAATAAAAATGAATAAATAATGTAAAAGTACTCCACCCGCCAGTATTCTAACCGCGCGACCGCGGCACGAGCTTCCTTTGATTTGTGATACAGAATATAAATATGTAATTTCATGCAAATACAAGGTAATTTAAAAGTAGCCGAGACTGTCGTTGACTCGAGAACTTCCTCGACAGTTTAGTCATTTCGTGTTTATTAAACATTGGAATGAACCGTATAAATTATTGAGTATGGTAGCGTTACAACAGTTGTATAGGCGTATATTTCGTATGTCTGTTATCACGGTATTTTTTTATATTATTATTTAGATATATTTAAAAAAATAATATTTAATACTCAATCGAAATTATATAACAAATATTTAATATTGAAAATATCCAAGAAAACATTATACTGAATATTTCACCATTATCACACTTTTTAATTCATCTATGTATATTGATTAATCAGCTTAAATGAAGAAACATATGGAAAACTGATCGTTATAGGCATGGTTTTAACCAAGCCTATGACGGTCGTAAGCCCTGTTAATGCCCAGATTTCCACAATCTTCTTCATCTAAGTTGAGATGTCAAAAAATGTAAATAATAACTCGTAATCGGAGAAATTCCCAATTTGTGAACAAGTATTTGCACTCACTCAAAATGTTGTAAAAGTATATTTAAGTTTGAGTACTTACGGAGCTAACAATTGATCATAGGCTAGTTAAAGTGATCACTTTACATGTGTTACACGAGAAGTATTTACCATTCTACCCATGATTGATAACCACACTACTCAAATAATTGTTTTAAGTTGTAATATGGTTTAATCGACGCCTTTTATAAATACAACATTTTAAGTGTGTTCAAATACTTGTTCACAAATCTGGATTATTTCCATTTAAGAGCTATTGTTTTAACATTATTTCATAATTACAAAATAATGAAAAAAACTTCTAACCGGAGATAATAAAGATTTGTAAACAAGTATTTGGACATAAATCAAGTTTTCAAGCGTTTCTCCAGTATGCGAATATAATCCAGAATTCGGACCTCACATAAAATGGAAAGAGTCTCTGCTTAATAAAAGGTTTCCGTACCTCACCATAGATGGTTATTGTGAAATCTATGCATACTGTGTTACAAGTTTGATCAATATATCTAGAAATTAAAAAAAAAATAGAGTGGTTATCAATGATGGGTAGAATTGGCGAAGGTTACACGTGTGTAAAGTGATCACTTAACATGACTGTTGAAAACCCTATAAATACCTTAACTTTCATATTCTTTTTTATATTTGTTGAGAAGTCAAATAACTTCTTGTGTATATGCTAGTTCTCGGCACTATCTGCGGTTGAGTTCAGTTATTTTTTTAGCTATCAGAGACCTTTATGAAATGAATGTGAGATTCTTCCAGAATTATTTTAGTGACGCTCGACTTTTACTTTATTTGCTACTGCTCTAAACAGCCACTTAGTGCTACAGTGGAAGCACTTTTAAGTTTTTAGCCAAAATGTACATACGAGTATGTCTTCTTCCTCTGCTGCTACCTTGGCCTTTGAGAGTAAAATAATATTTATGAATTTTTAAAATTATTTGAGTTAATAAAGTTTCTATATATTTATACATATGGCAAACTTATAATTTTAGTTTCGCTATGCTTCCCAAAAAAAAAGACTTGTACTTGGAGAGAGACTTACACTTACGGGTTTATTATTTTATTTGATGAATGGTATAATAGTTTTATATGTTTTTGTGGATTTCAATGTAATGGGAATTCGTTTCTATCTTAAGAATTTTAAAATCTTGTTTATTTAAAATTTCTTTAGGGAGTTTATTGAAGTATTTAATTCCCAAATATTTGAATTTTTGTTGAAATTATTTAGTATTATATTTTGGATTTGCAAAATCATTTTTGAATCTCGAAGATAGACTTTTTAAATTCTAATATTTGTTATTCAAATAATCAATATATTGCCTCATATTTCTGTTAAAAAAAACTGTGTATCGATTAAAACTATTTAGAGAGAAATATGTGCCAGAATTGTGTGTAAAAATATTTAAAGTTATTTCTGTATGATTTCAAACTTCAAATTTCAGACGTTCAACGTCAAATTTACTACTTTCTTGACAACGTCAAAAATTACTTCAAACTTTTGACATTTAATTTGAATTTGATTGAAAACATCAATATTTTTTTAGTTTTTTCAGTTATGAGTACATAAATGTCGAATTTATCCCCGAAGGACATTTTTCAAGAAATATTTTGTCAAAAAATGTATGAAACAAAATCAGTCAAATATGTAACATTTAAGTTAAAACGTAGTAATATCAAATATATAGTTTGAAAAATACCATGGGTAATTTTAAGTAAACTTTACCAAGTAAATTTTCTTTAAATGATAAATTGAAAAAATACTTCAAATGGTCGAAATCACAATTATGGTATGAAATAATAACGACGATTCCGCCATCTTATAGAAAATACGATATTATTTTTCTCTTGGTTTAAACAAGCTTTTCCATTCCTTCCATAATACTTCTCTGCAATAACCCTCTAAATGAACACTAAACGCACCGAAAGGGGTCTGTAAGACAGAAAATAATCGCCGAGAAGTCACATGTGAATAGAAGTGTCAATTAAAGGATATAATATGCACAACTTCCAAAATTTGAGTAGTGTGGTCATCAATGGGGTAGAATGGTGAATGTTACACGTGTATAAAGTGGTTACTTAAGCCAATATATGACAGTTTGTAAGCCTTGCAAAACCTAGACTACCTAGGGTATAAACGTAATGTCATTTTGATCGTTCCTTAGAGTGGGAAAAGGAAGGAGTGAGAAGGCAAAGTGATCACTCCTGCGTTTCAGGTACCAGTCCAGGGTAACATTTAATAAATACTAATACTCACTAACAATAACAATAATAGTAGTAATAAAATCCCTAATACTCATTTTTGACCCCCCCCTGGGAGTTGAATCAGGAACCGGAGCGTGCCGACCATTACAATACGGAGGCGAACAAGTAGAGGAAACTAGGATAGTACAATAATGTTTTTATAAAGTGATATTGTTTGAATAATGTTTTTTTAGAATTTTTTTATGGACCCCATATAATGCAAAATAAATAAAAGAACTGGTTTTTGAGGGGTTGATAGACGCCATAGATTCGTAGTTGGTCTAGAGCGCTATTCGCAAATTAATCCTGTATTTTCACCAAGACAAAATAAACTCAGTCCTGCATGGAAGGCTTCCAGTAGCGTGCTTCTAGAAACTTCGTCTAGAATATACCCCTCGAACGTCTTGAGGGTTTAGTAGTTTCATAAAAAATATCCCTTGAGAAGTTTATACAGTCTTATATAAGGGGAGAAAGGTTTGGATTTAGATATTTTGCTTATATGGTTAAAATAATAAAAAAAGCAATGTTCTGCGTTTTATTTTCAAGATGATCGATATAACTTTGTAGTGTAAATAAAAATAAAAATATTTTTGAATACTCTCAAAACTCCTAAATTTATTCACGGATTACGGAAATTTTGACGACGTTCTACTCGGATACGCGTGTGTTTTTATCTATCTTTACAATATACTTATACAAATGTAAATATTCGCTTGATAAAAATCTTAAATTTCTTTATATGGTATAATTTATTAAAACGTGCTTTAAATATTGAAAAAAAAATCTACTGCGATGGTGGTCTGTAGAAATAATAACAATATCGAAAGTTTTTACACACTTAATTGAATAAATGGAATTTAAAAAAGCTTAAAAAGGTATCAATCAGAATTTTGATCACATCTCCATAAAAACACGCAAATTTTATCATATTTCACGTTAAAAAAAATTTGGATAAACTATCACTCCATGTTAAAATTTTTTAAATGAAAATGCTCTACAATTAAATCATTACAATATGCTTGATGTAAAGTTATGTTAAAGGCAGTAATGCCATAAATAAATAAATAATATTGTAATTTATTATTAGATTAAAACCAATATTTTTAGCTTTTCCACTTTTTTATTCGACCAGCGACCGGGTTTCGTCGTTACCGACATCATCAGACTGGTCATCATCATCAGACTGGTCATCATCATCATCAGACGTTACCGACATCATCAGTCTGATGATGTCGGTAACGACGAAACCCGGTCGCTGGTCAAATAAAAAAGTGGAAAAGCTAAAAATATTGGTTTTAATCTAATAATAAATTAAAAATGCAATTCCATCACGAAGTGTCAGTGGATAATATAAATCTATTAAATAATATTGTTTTATGTCTTTCTACTATTCAACATATTGAATAAAATGTTTGAAGTTGTTTATGTGAAATATAACTTTGTTGTATATTTTTTTTTACTAACCCATTTCTTCGTTTTTCAAACATGAAACAAAAAACCAATTCTAGAAAAAAAGTTTTTTTATTTACATACACAATTTTGTATTGGAAAAACATGTACTTTCAATCAAATCAATCAAGTATAAAAATACAAGTTTATGAATTTTCGAAAGATGTCAGGTTTTTAAATTCTTGGTTGAATAGCTGATATAATGATATAAAAAAATAAATTAAATTTTAAATCGTGATATTGAATATATTTATGCGTAGAAAAAAATATTATTCACCTACTGACACATATTTGTATCACATGATGCATAGTACAGTAGAATTATGTATTCAATGGGTTATAAAGGTAAAGGGATCACATCTACGTTGAAGGACAGTTATTTTAAAAAATATGTTATTTTTGATCCTCTTACTTATAGGGTCAATATTCTAGCCTCATCACAGTTGCTTAATTGAGGTTAACAATTTACTTTAATATTATATTATTGCGGGGTTATACTATGAATAGGTTATAATGAAATAAGCTCTTCCGGGAAATCGAAATATAAGACAACATTTTGAGTGTGTCCAAATACTTTTTCACAAAATCTGGATGACCTCCAATTACCAATAGATGTCTCTAGTGAAGTTCTAGTGATTGAAGAATAATGTTTCATATTAATTGGTTCATATGTAAAGAGCTTCCAAGAATTTGAGTAGTGTGGTTGTCAATGATGGGTAGAATTGGTGAATGTTACATGTGTGTAAAGTGATCACTTAAACCAGGCTATGACGGTCGTCAGCCCCGTAAATGCCCAGACTTCCATATTCTTCTTCATCTTTGATGAGATTTAAAAAAATAATATGAGATATAAGACTTTGAGTAGTTTGAAATATGGTTTATATATTTTAATAATATTAAAAAAAAACAATAGTTGCAAAAAAAAACTAATAGATGTTGTGCGATGGGAAAGAGAAAGAAGACGTTTCTGGAGAGATCATGTGGGAAGAGCGAGTTCGGATCAAATGGTGAGATCGAATGTGACCCCCAGGAAGACCACCTAAACGATGGAAGGATAGTTGGTCTTCCACCTCCCAGGAGCGACCCGAGAATGACAGGACCTAGTCCTAAAAGAAGAAAAAGAAGAAGAAGAAGAAAAAAACATAAAACGAAAATAATAATTTCAAAAAAATGCTTTGGCATTCGAGTATATTTGACGCAAATACAGATCAGAAACTAAAATAATTTTCAGTGACTTATTTGAAAACGTAGATTTTAAAGTTATCGACAAAAGTTGAAAAAGTAATAATTATCTTACAATATTGTATTAATACATGGACACTCCTGTATTTTTTTATTATTAAATTTTTCATCATAATAACAGATGTAAGTAAAGTATAAAGTACACTTTTTTCCTTCACAAACAAAAGTGCATAAGGTACATCGATTATTAAAAAAAGATTTTTACAATTTGGAAAGATTATTTATGTGTTTCTATAATCTAAATAATAATCCTTCACTAATGACGAGTGTATCTCTTAATGACAGTGATAGGGATATTTCAATGTCATCATATACGCACATAAAGGTCATGCGACTGTGATAAGACGTTTGAAAATTAAATTTATTTCCCTATTCGTACACATATTTAAATTAGATTTTTCTTCTCATTCAATTTTCTTTGCTTATTTTAAATGTAATGTCTCAAGGAAACTAGGCATTGAAAGAAAATCCGGCGAAAGCGAGGACTCTTGCCAAATTCCGTCTAAACAAGTTTCGCGCCGCCTGCTAAATTATGATAATAAGCAATGCGGATAAACGTGTTTACGTGTTGAATTTGCTAAAAAAATGACGTAAACGTCAAAGACAAGCTTGTTGGCTCTCCGGAATAAAGCTGTTACATGTGTCAAAGGGCCGACGGCGGATTGACGCGCCTGAAAAGTTATCCCATGAATAAATTAAAGCCGGTCCGTAATACATTATATAAGTTTGCGAGGCCGTTCTTAGCGCCGACTTAGTTTCTAATTAAAATATCGAATCACGAGAATGTGACAAATTATGAGTGTCCATCTGCCCACGAGTCGGGAAAATAGATGCCTTAATTCAAAGGATGGAGGAAGATTTATATCCCGAGTTACATTGTAGTTTGGGAAGATAATATTTTTATTTAAGGTGCTGGTTATCTATGTATACACTTTAGTAACAGTCTATTGGCATTTTTTGATAATGTTTCACCTGAAATATATTTGAAATAAATTAATAGTATTAATCCGTTATAAATACCATTTATTCGGATAAGCCTGCGATGCAGTCAATATGTATTATGTTCCTTTAGAACTATATTTTATGTTCTTTTAGAATTTTATTATGTTTTATTTTCCACCTCCATAGTGTAATGGTCAGCATGCTCGGCTACCGTTCTGGAGGTCCCGGGTTCGGTTCCCAGGGGGGATTAATTAAATATAAGTGATTTTTTCACTCTAATATTTATTTAATATTACACTGGACTGGTACCTGAAGTGGAGGGCTGATCACCTTTCCTTCATGTGTAATCGATCGAGATAACACTGCGTTTATATGAAGCAGTGCCCTATGCACCATTGGGTGCGGTAAGGGTTTTATTATGATTATTTATTTTCCAGTAGTAATATGATTCTTTGTATTTTTATTATACAAAACAAACAATCACATGCTTAAGAATAAATTTGTTGTGAAAATAAATCCATTTCATGATTTTATAAATATCGCCAAATCGTTTTTTGTTGTTGTTTGTTCAACATTGGATTAATTGGCTGACGACCGGTCATTGTCTGGTTTAGTTATCTTTTTTTCTTTTCTTCTTTTGATCCTTATCCATACATAGGTACTTTTTTAAATCAGCGTAGTGTTATCTTGATAAGAAATAACCCGAAAGCAAATTTCAATTTTATATTATACTTGTGAAATAAAAAAAAAAAGATTTTATTTCAAGAAATAAATAGCTTTATGAATTTTTAATTTCATAGGTCAAAAATGAGTATTATTTTAGCAAAACTGAATATTACTTAAGCATTTTAAATCTTGCAAATGTGTGTTATTTAAATAATTAAAACACGAAATAATCAATATTGATTATTTTTAATGAAAAATCCAACCTTTTCCCCCTCAAACTATATTAAATGTGTTTTTTAATCGCCAAAACACATGTTCGGTAAAATTGAAAATTTTACACTTGCGTGTCTTTACAAGGTAACGCAAGCGTTATAAAAACCAATTATTAATCAAAATTTTATTACTTTTTTACAATAGCAAAAAACTCGTGAGTTAAAAACTGTTTGCATTTTTATAGTATGCGGTTTCTTGCTGAAAATGAACATTTAAGAATAATAAAAAAGTCATAAGAAAGCTGTTCATGTCACATATGTTAAGATAACGTAGAGCCAAATAGCAATTTGTAAGTCTCCAATTCCACTGAGAGTAGTTTTCAGTGTTCCCATCATACTTTTTCTACTAAATGAACTTTCACGCCCAAATTATTTCAGGATTTCAGACCGCGGCAAGATTTCATTTTGGCGCAGAGTTATGAAAATCTTTTACGTATGTGTAACCTTCTGGGTGAAACTATGCCGATATATAATGTGGCAAACTTTGACATGAATAACTGCCAGCGTATAACCTCGGAAAACTGCAAAACTGGTATCACGTTGGGAATTTCTATCAGCTTAACTTTTTACTAACATTTTGCGCAAACATGTACAGGCTAATTATTTTCAAAATTAATCGATTTAGCTCCAACGGTGATTTAAAAAAGTATAATTTTTATATGGTATTATCTGTTTAATATTTATCACTGGTATATAAACCAAATGTCGGGTAGTGGTCCCGTGGTTAGTATCGCGGACTCTAAAGTCAGACATTCTGTGTCTGAATCCACTCTACCAAAATTTGATACCTATTTCTAATAATGAGCCGCTTAGGCTCACAGAAATAGTATGAGATTGAAATTTTGTGTATTTAATAAAAACACAAATATTTTTCTTTGAAAAAAAAATGTACCCACAGACTATTTATTTAAATTCTCCATTTTATCATACTCTTAGATGATTTATTAGGTTGAAATTAACCGATAGTAGTCTTAATCGGCAATTAATCCTATCTAAATAATCCAGCTACAGTACCAGTTTTAAAACATTTAATTTGCTATTTTATACAAAATGAATAATAAATAATTATTTTTAATCCGCTACAGTTCATAATTATAATTACTTCTTCCCTTCAATATCCAGTATCAAATGTATGCGTTTTCTATAAGATATCTGCCTTATCTTTTGGTTCACGTGTACAACTTTGTCGTCTTTTATTGCGTGTTAAGATTATCCGAGTCGCAATTATTTTCTTAATTATTTCATAAACTGACTCGAAAGTCACATTGTGATGTCTTGTACACATATGTTGATATACTTTTTACATTAGTCACAATGGATTTTAAGAAAAATTGATCAAGTTAGACTTCTGAGATTGATAATAAAATCAGTATTTCATTATTTTGTTTATTATAAATCTTGCATAAAATTGGATGCATAAAAACGTCAGTGTAGTTAAATAGATTAATTTTTTTCAGTAGCAATATCGGAATACTTCATTGAGAACATATTAGTACCTTGCCAAATTGCACAAGGGATCGAATTCAAATCAAGATAAATGGTTTATGGTATGAACAATAAATATTTGTCGCCAGTTAAAATAAAGAAAATTTTAATACAGAGAATTGTATCAACTGATGACAATTATCACAGAAAATATAAATTTATCATTTGTCTTCTGAATCCGACAACTCCGAATGATGTTAAATTAAATTGGATTTTGTATTCAATTGCATGGCGCAATCAATTTTGTCAGGAACAATAACTTCTCCGAATAATTATGTAGTGAGTACTCGCAAAACCTCGTACACTGTTGTTATTGTTAAATTGTTTGTTTGATGCTCGTATGATTAACATAACAATATTAATACATTTTTTTTAGTGCTTTCACACCAACATCACGGTTAGATTAACGCAGAGAACATCATAGTCTAAGCTTAACTCGAAGGTGCACAGTTTACACCCGCGCTGTGCCAGGCGGGTTTCCCGCAAGGTATCGGACCTCCCATGTCCGCCTCCGTAGTGTAATGGTCAGCACGCTCGGCTACCGTTCTGGAGGTCCCGGGTTCGATTCCCAAGGGGGGTAAATAATATAAGTGATTTTTTCACTGTCATATTTATTCAATACTACCCTGGACTGGTACCTGAAGCGGAGGGCTGATCATCTTTCCTTCATGTGTAAACGATCAAGATAACACTGCGTTTATATAAAGCAGTGCCCTATGCACCATTGGGGTGCGGATAAGGGTTTTATTATATTATTATTATATTAATACATGATTGACAAATCATATAAAATACCGTTAATCTCACCCTCCATTTATGTATTTTTTTTTTAAATTTTAAATAAGATATATTTGTATAAATTTTATTATGAAATAAATATATTGAACGAAGTTTGAATGAGAACTTTGTCAATACTTGTACCTATTTTCTGATTTGTAAAATGGTGATCTTACATGCCTGCAAAATATATTTTTTACCATACACAAGCTGTCTTTTGAGAACTGTTAAGGATTGAAATTTATAAAATAAAACCTTTAAAAAATAAGTAAATTGTAAATAGGCAAATAATTTTTAAAATGTTTCAAATATCTTCTTCTTCATATGTCTTGCTGGATTCTCCGACGTTGACGATCACTCGGGAGAAACCTTGTCTGTGCTGGGCAGTACGAAACAGGTCCTCCACACCTCTCATCCCGGTCCATTCTCGAATATTCCGAAGCCAGGAAAGCTGCCTTCTTCCAACCCCTCTGCAAACAATAATCTTCCCATTTATGATCAGTTGTAGGACGGCATACTTTTTACCTATCATTATGTGACCAAAATACGAAATTTTACGGTATTAAATACACTAATGCAAAAATACAATAAGAATTAATGAAAACTCGCAAAGTAAAATCATGTAAATTTTAAAGTTTAATCAATATAATATATTGTGGTCATATAGGAGAATGTGACCAAGTGCATTTTTTACTAAAACGTGATCATTGACTATTTGATATCTTACTAGCTTAATATTGGCCTGAAAAATCCCAAAGGATTTTTAACTTGGAAGTATAATATATTGACTTGTTAGGAATGACTAACTGCTTTGATATTTATTTTCTTACCAAGCAAAAGTGACTTAAATATGGCCCTCTTGAACCTTTTACGTTTTGTTAGTTGGTCCTTTTCTCCTGTACGACTACGATATGATTCTTTTACGATTAAAAAAAAATATTTCATAGGTTGTGTAATAGACGCTATTTAAGTACATCTTTCTATAATTTATTTCAAATGCTGCTATTTAAAATGCATTTAACTTAGGAAGCAATTTTTACTGATCAGTCGTTATTTCACGCATGACATTAATCAAGTATTTCACGATGATAAAAAACCAAATAGATGGATTCTGAAAATTTCTCATTTACGTGAAATGTGTCGTCAAACACAGAGACCGCAAATCTCCGACTGTGACGTGACACAATCATGATAATTAGGTAATCATACGTAATGCTACATACTACATACCCGAGGGTGAGCGCTGCACGAACAAACCACAGTTGGATTAAAATGACAACAGGTCATCACGTCATAAAAAAGTTATAGCCAGAAATGTTTGTCTCTTATGAACCGGTGTTTTAATTTCAAATAAATTGGTACTGCATGGATATAAAAAAAGTTTTACGGATTTGTACAGGATATATAAATAAATATATATATATATATATATATATATAAATATATATATAAACATACATACCTACTCGTTTATACGTTTAAGCATACATAAAATTAAATATAATTTTCATTTTTAATACATTTTTTGTTTATGTTTTACAAGTATGAATGCGGATACACTGTTATAATAATGGAGTTATTGATTGATATATATTATCACAATTACCCAAATGAAATGAAAATAAATAATTATTGATTTCTTCGAGAGGGAAGAATCGAATCTGTGACTCCATAAACGAGTGTCTACCCAACTACGCTACGGCACCGGTCGTGTTAATTTAAGGATTTATATATTTTACAGTAGTTTGGGTGTTGTGATGTTTATTTCATACTTTGATGCTTTCATATTTTAAACTCTTTCTTTTTTCTAAGAAAAGAACTAAAGAAGAGTCATAACAGTTTTATCTTTAAAAAATAACGGAATAATTAAACAGATTTGGGTGATAACATTCATAATGCATTAAAAACATTAATCTGATCTTGAAAGGGTTGCAATGTCATATATTTTAAACCCAGCATTAGCCCAAAATTGTACTTAGTACCATTAAAAAAACTATCTAACCATCACGCCGCTTTTTCACAGGGGTAGGCAAAGAGAATTGAACGCCACACCACACCAATCTGTCTTTACAAAAAAGCTTCACTTCTACCAAATTCATGCATCTCCTCATACATACCAGCCAATTATTCTAAAGCATTTTTTTTAAATTTATTAAAAAGACTCAAATAAATACATTGAATTTTGTCATAAAAGTTAATTTTATGACAAAATACAAAGTATTTATTTTAAGAGATCACGAAGCGGATACGAGGTTCTGCGGTTTCAATTAAGCTACCCGCACCGCACCTAACACTATCTCTCCGCTTGAAGACGCGGTTCTCATATTCCCCGAAGTATACCAGAATGTACACAATATGCAAGACTTTGCGTTAATGATAATGTTATAACGGTTCTAAGAGGGATACTTATAATAGCATTTGCAACGTTATTGCTTCAGTTGCATCGCCGTGCATTATGTCGGCCATTTTAGTCATCTAAACGTGATTCAATTGTTTTTAATTATAATAAATATATTAAAAAAAGTAGAAAAGCAATCCATTTGTTTATTATTTGAATTTGTGATCGTGTCAACTGCATATTTAAAGATAAATTTATGGATTTGTCTGTCTCCGTAGTGTTGTGGTTAGAGCTTTGGCTACAATGCTGGAGGAGCCGGGTTCGAATGGTATCTCAAGTGCAGGATTGAACACCTTGCCTAAATAAAGTAAAATATCAATTATACTTCATATCAATTTGATGCAGTGCCCTATGCAACATTGGGTGCAAATAAGGGTCAGTGCAGTTGTGTTTGCATTCGCAATGTTGTAAACATCTCATTTGGTTAACGTGCTGGAGGTTCGAGATTCGAATCCCATGAATGTCAAATAATACAGATGATTTTTCGCTCTCGTGTTTATTTAATATAACCCTGGAGTCGTGCCTGAAGGGCTGATCACCTTTCCATCTTGTATTAAATGATCACGATAATACTGCTTATAAACGATGAAATGCCCTATGCGCAGTTTGATCTTTATGAGCGTAAAAGAGAAAATTGATTTATTTGATAATAAAGCTACCCCAGGAACTCATACACCCTTACCGTAACTTTCATAAAATTATACAAGCACCGGTTGCAACCCCGAGTGGCGTTGCATACCGTACATTATATATCGCTTACTCCTTTCAAGAACGTCATGAATCAAAAATCGTCTATTTTCAGTTGTGCATGTTTTCGGAATGCCCAGAAAATGTACTATATCCCAGCAAAAAAGACATATTTTAAACTAAATATTTACCCGCTACAGGGCAGAAAGTGTTGTTTTTGCATTACGAAGAAAAGATATCATTTAATTATTTTTTTAAATATACATATATTTTTCAAATGAAAAAAAAATGTTCAGGTTTTACCTTAAAAGATCTGTTGTACAGTAAAAAGTTCAGTAAGTGGCTTGATATTTATTTTTAATACATTGTATTATATTTTTAAACTTTAAAAACGTTCTCCTGAAAAATCAAGTTCTTTGATTTATGACGTTCTTGAAAGGAGTGAGCTATATATATATATTTATACACCGTATTTTCTCCTATGCATACTCTTTTATCCTTCTCTTTTTCTTTTCCATAAAGTAGAGATGTTCTTAACTAGAGTTTATTTTTTAACACAATTTTTAGATTCAGTTCTCACTTCGATTTAATAAGAAAGATACCTTTAAAAATTCCAAGTACCAATATTTCGATCGATTCAAGCCTCAGAATTATCCGTTTTAATTTAGAAATAACTCCGGACTTGTTTACGTTTCGGGGATGGTATTCATGATGAAGGTTGTGTAATCCGCTCCTGAAACATAAGATGGGAAATCTAAGTATTCGTATCGGCCTTTCTGTAGTTATCTTGGCTAAGCACTAAGCATGAATAATGCCATCCTTCGAACTACAAAGGTTCGGAATTCTAAACAAAGACGATTATTGATAAAGGAACTAATCCGGTTTCGTGTGTCTGTGTGAACATAACACTGTAGTGTTCCAAGCCTTGCTGCTACTGAAATCTATAAAATATTAAAATATATTTTTAAAGTTTTTTGCAATACCGTATTGTAATATGACTATATTTTCTAAAATGTTATTATCATGCGAGGGTTTAATATTGTAAAAGAAAAACAGTATGTATTTAGACGTGAAGATGGAAGCATAGTTTCCAAATTTACTCGTTATAACATAAAAAACTCAAGTGGAAAAGAAAGTGTTTTATTTTATTACAATTTCATCATGTGTAACCGTAAAAGTGAATTCCGAAACAATAACTAATAAAAGAGTTAATTATCATTCAAATTATGTAAATCATATATGATTTAAATGTAAACGTATATTTTCATTAAAAAAATATACTTTGATAAAAAGGTTTGTTTGGTAAAGGCTCAAAAGCGGAAAATTCTATGGAAATTCATTATAAACGTTGAATGTTGAATTTTATAAAAAAATTCTTTTGTAGATCAGATGTACGAGTAGATTTCAATGTCGGCTTATTTAAATTCTTTGAAATTTAAAAAAAAAAAACGCCTAAATTATTGAAAACACCCCTCACCGTAAAACAGTATACCTCCAATAAGAAGTATGTATATTGAGAGGAGTTTGGCTATTTTAGTAGCAAAATAATTAAAATGGTCTGATTAGTTTAAACTTCAAAATAAAGTTTGTACTTTCACCTATTGACAAAAACATCTGAAGTTCTCAAAACTAGTCGTATTTACGTGTATTAATTATTTTTAAAACCTTAAAACAGAGTTTTTTTTATTAAAATTATCGTGTTATTCCAAATTGTTAATGCCAAATTAATATATACATAAAAATAGTAATGGTTATTGCGGTTTATGAACATATAAAAAGAAATTTTAGAGATTTTACTATGATGTTAAAACCTTAGACTGTATTTTAAACTATACGAGTGCATCTATATCAAAACCGAATGACTGATCTCCTTAGTATAGTATAATAACTTCATACATTCAAACCCTTTTCCGCACCCCAATGGTGCATAGGGCACTGCGTTATAAACACAGTGTTATCTTGATCGTTAACACACGAAAGAAAGGTGATCCGCCTTCCGCTTCAGGTACCAGTCCAGGGTAATATTGAATGAATATTAGAGTGAAAATATCACTTTTATTTATTTGACTCCGTATAATAACTAATATTTTTCAATGTAATTTTTTGGGAAAAAACATATTTTGTCTGGTTTGCATACACACGGTGTTATATTACCCTTTGTACCGTGTAAGGACTTTATGTCACTGATTCTGAAACACGAACTGGGGATTGTGGAAGGGGCGTCTGTTACATTATATGCCAATGTTGCAGGGGATGCAACAACCCCCAGCCCTCGATGCAATTTAAGCTCCATTCTCGAAATCCGAACCCTCTGCTAGGATAATTATAAGCTTTGGATAAGCTGAAAGAAATGCATTTTTTTAATTATTTATTGATTTAAAGTAACATGTACATGACAGCAAAACCAATTAGAAGGTAGGTATATTTATATATCCGTATTTTTTATGTACAAAAGAAAATAACAAAAAGTTCAAAAGGAAGCATACAAAAAATAAAAAAAAAGTACAAAAAAAAGAAAAATCACTAGACAAAAAAATAAACAGAATGTTTTATAATCCGAAAAAAATGCCCAAATCTAATAGTGCTGATCCACAGTTGGCCGTTCAGCTGACCAATCATCCGTCGCACAGGCGTTACCAATGCCAAATTGGTTTTAAAGAAGAAAAAATGGTATGTGTTGCCTGGCTCTAACGTAATTCTCCGGTACATATAATTCAATGGGCTTCAAGATGTCAGATTATAAAATAACCCGTTTCGAAGCTTAAAAGGCATCATGAACAAAGCAATTCGTTTTGGTCCTCAAACTTTAAATACGTATATATTTATATATATATATATATATATATATATATATATATATATATATATATATATATATATATATATATATATATATATATATATATATATATATATTTATATACACATAATACACATAATATATATACACATAAATTGATCATTTTTATTAAAATAGGAAAGACTTTTTGATCTCGATATTGAAATAACAACATTTTGTTTGGAATTTGAATAATTTATTGTGTAGTGTAGTCTAATAATTTATTATATTGATGAAAGTAAGGAAAACTTCAATAACGGAATGAAATACCTTTTAAAATACTGATTTTTTATTCGTTTATATTTTAATAGAGAATTCTTCTTATCATAAAGCATTTTTGTATTTTTTTTCAAAAGCAATAAAATTTTCTCATTTGAAATTCGAAACTTATCTTCAGATTGGATTGAAATCAGATGAGCGGAAAATTATTCATGTTTTTTGAAATACTAGATTTGATTATTTTTTAGGCACATGAGTTTATGGTATAGGTAATTAGTATTATTGTTTCATTTTATATTCTTCTATTATAAAACAGTGATGGAAATGGCAGTGTTTTTTTTACAGCAAAATAAATGGCGTGTAGGGTTATTCTTTATCGAATTAACGCCGTATTATACTAATCATAAATTAAATAAGTTAAACTATATGAAATGGGTTCGAGATTTGTTACTTCAGATCTTTGAATGTAGAAGAGGAATGTATTTAATTTTATACTGATAACGTAAGTGAAAGAGCTTACGATAAAGAACATACCATTTATTGAAATTAACTAAGTACCTTACTAACAAACTAGCTTACCATCATGCCATATAAGTGGAGAAACCTAGAATCGTCAACATATCCAAGTGTTATAAATAAATTAACGAAATAGTAAAAAGCTGATTTATTTTTTTTAATTATGTTTTTAGGCGTCACCCAGTATGTAAAAGAAATCGGTTAAGACCTTGCCTACATCTTAAAATAATAAGTTTTTGTTTACAAAAAGCTTATTTTAATCAATTTTATATTCGGTTATTGGCAGTTACTCGCATATGAAGAGAAGTGAAATTAATAAGATAAATGTAAGAGTTACAAATAATAATTATTAAGTAGTGTGGCTATCAATCAAAGGTAGAATGGTGAATGTTTCACACGTATAAAGTGATCACTTTAACCAGCGCATTACTAGTTGTAAGCCCTGTGAATACCTTAACTACTTATTTTTCTTAATCTAGGTTAAGATGTAAATTTTTTGTTATAAAACAATACTTGTATGTCGATTCGTTCGCTACTGTCTTCTCAATAACGATTTTCTTTTTATGTACCATAACATAATATGGAATAAAATAAATTCATTCTGTATTTGGAGAGAACAGCCACAGCTCGATCGCAGGTGTTCTTTCAAGGAATGTAATAAAGCATTTTACTATCTGAGTTAAATATTTCAGGAAACATGGAAATATCTTCCGGTGAAACCATTTCGTTGAAATTCCTGAAAAAAAAACTGAAAAAAGTAATTAATCTTTCTGGTTTTACCCTTTTATATTTTATGTAATACGATCTTGGAAATATTTAAGAAAGTTTTATAATTGGTGTAGAAGCACTTGATAAAAAATTAAAGACGTTTTTATTTTAAGGTTTTTTTTATTCTTTGTTATTTTTCTTTAAAAAACGTAACAATATGAATATTTTTCTCACACTTCCACACAGTACATAATTAAATAAATTCAAATTCAATGCATTTTTTTATTTTGTTTTTCAAAATATGTATGAATTCGTGGCAGGCTGGGGATAAAACTATTCGCATCTGAATAAAAAGTCTACTGCATATTCAGTTTTCATACGTTAACCATCGAATAAGTGCTAGCAAAGAAATCGGTAAATATTGCACAAGCTTTTGAAAGTACAAACATGCAACTCTGAGCACCATTTATATTATTTTTTGAATATTGAAAGCATTGACTTTGTGGATCATATTGATGTATTATTTCGAGAAATAAAATTTTTATTTCTCGAAATAATATACCAATTATATTGCTCATATTTTATTCTCCAACGTCTACTTTATCATTATTCTTATATATGAGTATTGTCAATCTAAGCTTCATTACTTATGTAATCTATAAAGTATCAAATGTATTTCACTATAGTATCTAGGAGATTAAACCGCAGGCTCATCATTTTACCTACATCCTCGTATAAGTACTACTTGTCATTGGATAGTTAAGGTGAACATTTTATACACCACGAACATTCATCCATCCACCCGTAATTGACGAACATAATACTCATATTTCAAAAATGTAATATGCTTTGTGTACATTCTATTTCAAAGGTAATTTTAGACAGGTTAGATTTTATTATAAGAGTGTTGTTAAACATATGTTGAAATTTCACCTCAATAAAAATGAAATAATTTATTTATTTATTTAAGATTACTTTATTATTTAACAATTATATAAGAATTATTTCACAAACATTGAAGAGCTTGAAAGTATTTAAAATTAAAGTTGTTTATTTTCATACTTGGGTAGAATGGTAAATTATATTTCATTTTTCAATGTTGGTATATTTAGGTATCACTAAACCAGCCAATGGTGGAATTTAAATAAGCTTCTTTAATTTTTAGATTTTTTAAGTAATAACTGAATCGAATTAAAAAAGTTCAAATATTAATTACTAAAGTAATTTCTAGAGAAAACTTCAACCCCCAATACTGAAAATGTAATCAAAACGTTATAAAATATTAGAGTTTAATTCATTGCAAAGAATTTTATTTTGTAAATTTTAGAGGAAAAATTATTAAATCAATCAAACAAGTCCTGAATTTTACATAAATGAGTTTTATACATAAAAAAAGTATTTTGGGTCATAAATATTCAATGAATTCGTTCAGAAATTTATTTAATATTTTGGACCGTAAAATTAGTGGAATGAATTACATCTTTTATAAATTTTAGTAAAAAATTATTAAAATCGCGTTTTTTCATTCTATTGAAACATTTTAATATCTTAAATTATATATCTTAATTTTACAATTTATTTTTGGTCACATTCTTATCAGATACGAGAATTCAGATAATTTTATTGCTATTACTTTTACTGATTTATTCGACCCTTCAAAATCGAGTCTAGCATACATTAACCAACACACCACAGAGTCAGACAAATAAGATAAGGGAAAAGACGTCTTATTATAAAATACCAATAATAATGTACGCTCCATACAAATTTTCATACACTCGGAAACTTTTTAACATTTTGTACGGGAGTTTCTCAAATGGGATTGCTACCCTTTTAAAGCATGTTGCAAGGCGTTCATGTTATTATTTTCAAAATACATTTGACGCTCTGCCAGGCTTTGTATTATCAATACATGTGACGAAATTCCAATGCATAAGGCTCCACAGGAGCTCTCTATAATGTAGAGCCTTCCATACAAAATTTATCTTTTCGCGAATATTGGATTATTTTGAAGGCGCCAAATATAATACGAAAAATACGCACGAGAAAATTACATGTGTAGAAGATGCTCAGAATAAGAAAAAATATTTTTTCGAAACAAATATACATTTTTATTTATTAGGATGACACCAAAGAATTGTTTTAAAAAGGATAAAAAATGATACATATTCATTTCATACCGTGTTCATTTTGTATTTTGTACATTATATCGATGTGAGATTTTGATGTTAAAGAATGCATTTCTCAAAATTACTTTTAACATTTGCCAAACATACTTTTCTTTTTATTCTTTCATAAGCTATTTATTGCACATGTCCATATCACCTCAAACAACTTTAAAGTAAAACTTTTTTATACATTTTTTCTATTTTTATTCTAATACATACTTTTTATACATTCCATTTTTTTCATGTTTGTTTCTATCATACATCGATTTTTCCACACATTCGCCTGAGGTTACGCATCTAACGGCGTTCACTCTGCTTTCATCTTTTTATTTCCAATTTTATGTTTCGCTTCCATATATCAGTGTCGGATTTACCACTCTATTCTAAACTGCCAGTTAAGCTTCCATGGACATATTTTTGTTTGCAATAAATGCACCATTTATTACCTTTTATGCATATATTACCTTTCTCTCTACATCTTTATTCACTTTTTCATCCATAGAGAACATGCTTAATAACTGACTTGAGGGTAAAAATTCAATATGAATATTGTATAAATTTTATTCAGTGCTTAGTTTCTTGTTTAATTTTAATTTTTCCATGAAAACGTTTAGCAAACAGCTTCAGGAGTATGAGTTTATGTATCGAAAGGGTACAAGACTGACTCCAGGTCACGACCTTAGTTTTTATGTAGAACATCCCATTTTATTTACCCTGTAGATTAAATGGAAATATTCGTAACGCGATAGCACCCTTATTATGTATTTTCGTCAGGGAGGGGGGGACAGAAATGATTGATCTGTTTTGAAAGGGTTTAATCACAAATATTATTAAGGATGAAAATTCATTTAAAGGAAAAATGGCGTCAGGGTTGAGAAAAATGCCAAGGGCAAAAATAAGGTTACTATGGAATTTGTGCATATTTGAAGCAAATTTGATTGAATGTAATTTTTTACTCGGTTAATTAAAGATTCAATATTTTTTTACACGACTAGTTATAGAATTCCGAAAACTCTCTGACAAGAAATGTAAATTTATTTTTTTATAAATAATAAATTAATTTTACTTCTTAAATGCTAACCGTCAATACTATTTTTTTTTTTAATATTAAAAATGTATTCTAATTAATTTTTACTTTTTCTTTGCGTTTATCACACTACCATCAAACTGGTGGGAGGCTGGATAAATTGAAAAGTTAATACAGAATAAGCCAAGGGATATAAACCATGACTTATTTGGATTTTTTCTGTTGAAACAAATTTAAATTATATTACAGAATCTGAGCAATAATATAAATATAATTTCATGTACATATATATTGCAAAGCACGCAATCTAACAAAGCTACTTAAATAATTGTGTTAGTTCCGAGATCGGACCGGTGGATCGGGAGATCAGTGGATTGGTAGATTGGAGGATAGGCGGAGAATAGATCAGAGGAATGATTAATCAGAGGATTGATTAAAAGGTAAATAGGTGAATCAGTGAATCAGTGGATCGGTGAATTGGTGGATCGGTGGATCGGTGGATCGGTGGATCACTGGATCGGTGGATCGGTGGATCGGTGGATAGGTAGAACGATGGATCGGTAGATCGGTTAATAGATGGTAGCCTACGGTTATGAGCCTTAATTAAATACATTTTTTGTCTCATTTTGACCTTTATTATAGATAACATATTATCCATTAAACATTTAGAATTTGAAAATGGTTTGAAAGTTTATTTTAGATTATTTTTGTAAATATAAATAAAACTTCAAAATCTTCATCCTATTACGAGGGTATTCAAGAGTCAAACCCAATCATAAATATTTATAAATTGAATAAAAAATAAGCTTAAAGCTATTTCCCAAATATTTATTTTATAATAGAAAACACAGAGTTCTGGGAATAGTTTACATTATTGAATAAATAAATGAGATAAAGTAAAAGCATGAGGGATTATTTAACTGTTGATATTACAAAATATCGAAAATCACTATTTGCAATTATATTAATTGTTCCTAAATCCACAC
>NW_028281652.1:25000-28439 GCF_059751285.1 Brachycentrus maculatus | reverse complement strand
TTCCAGAGCTAGATTTAAAAAAAAATCTTCGAAATGTTGTTATGTTATCATCCAAATGTGCATAAATTTGTTAAAATTTTATGATATAAGTATTTCAAAATTCAAAACTCGATTTATGATTCTGCTAAATTTGCTTATTATATGACAGTTGTTTCGCCTTAAGAGGGCATTATCAAACTGTGTCTAATAAGCAATGTAAAATAGCTATCACAAAATAAATATGTTCATTAAAATCATACACCATATTTTGATTAACATTAAAATGATGTAATATGGAATTTATCAAGTTAAGTACTTATTCCGTTAATATTTTGATAATTTTTAACATAAGAGAGTAAAAATTAAAGAAAATCTTAATCATATTATTTATTTGACATCTTATCAAAGATGAAGAAGAATATGGAAGTCTGGGCGTTTAATATGCAAATCTGGGACTGGCGACCGTCATAGGCTGGTTTAAATGATCACTTTACACACGTGTAACATTCACCAATTCTACCCATTATTGACAATCACACCACTCTAATTCTTGGAAGTTCTATATACGAGTACATGAACCAAAAATAACTCTTATAATTGGAGATAATCCAGATTCGTTAACAAGTATTTGGACATACTCAAAATGTTGGATAAATTTAATCATTGGTTTCTCCGTGATATTCAAAATGAAGCATTAAAATCAAATAAAAATTATCAAAAGATTTTTTTTGGTTCATATTATTCGGGTGGCTGATACCTTCATTAACGTTCCAGCACATATTTTATTAAATATATATACATAGTATATATATTTAATAAAATATGTACAAGAACCTGCAACATTTTCGCATTTTTCCAATATTTGTACTAACGATTGATGATTTATCTTCTTCAACTAGCCAATAAATTTACAGTGTACCCTACGTATTTTTTTAAAATGAAAAATAAAAAAAAATTCACAAGCGATTACAAGGTAGTCTGCCAAATTGAATTCCACTTCTGGGTTTATCACCTACGGGGAGTCGTTAGTCGCTATATTATCCGCCGTTATCCGTTATCGGCGGAGCGAGAGCCGTTAGCAAGCGACGACGCCGTTACGGAACCTCATCGATGGAATTATGCGAAGAGTGCTGCATAAAATGCCAACAAACCACCTGAAATTCAGGTGTCTGAAACCATTATGCTTGAAAAAATATATTGATGTATTTTTGACCTTATTAATAATATCAGCTGACATTTTGAGTGTGTTCAAACACTTGTTCACAAATCTTGATTATCTCCAATTATAGGAGTTAATTTTCGTATTATTTTTTGATATCTCATCAAATTCTTCTAATATTCCAGAATTCCATTTTCTTTTATTATTTTTATTTTTTATTTGTTCGGAAGTTGTACAGCTTACAATTAAACATTACAGTACATTAACAAAAATAGTTACGTTAAAAAAAGCCAATTAAACAATTCCACATTTATGTTATTAAACTATTAAAAAACATTTAGAGATTTTAAAAAAAGGTATGATATAAAATAATAGATTTAGCAGGAAGGAGAAGGATCTTCTTTATCTTGGATGATGATGAGATGTCAAAAAATAATATGAAAATTAACTCCTATAATTGGAGTTAATCCAGATTTATGAGCAAGTATTTGGACACACTCCAACTGTTAAAAATGAATTAACTGGTCAAATTATAAGCTTAAATAATAAAAATGAAAATGATATTTTGTGGCGTTTCTCATGGATGTGATTAAAATGCAAGATGCGGACCTCAAATACTAATAAAAGTGTTTCTGCTCAATTAATCTAATAATGCTTATTATAACTATAATTTATTATAATTAATCTGCTAATCAAATCTGCTTCTTTTCATCTCACCAATAGATGTCTCTAGTGAAGTTCTAGTGATTCAAGAACAATATTTCTGAATTGGTTTATATATATAGAACTTCCAAGAATTTGAGAAGTGTGGTTGTCAATAATGGATAGAATCGGTAAATATTACACGTGTGTAAAGTGATCACTTAAACCAGCCTATGACGGTCGCAACCCTGTAAATGCCCAGACTTCCATATTCTTCTACATCTTTGATATGTCACAAAATAATATAGCTAAGTTGTTGACAGCTTTCCCGGCTTCAGGAGATGGAGTTTTTTAAACTGGCATCAATTACTATAACTGCTGATGTGTATTCCGAGTGACTGATTAATTAAAATCAGAATAAAATTAGAAATCGTAAAAATAAAGCAAAAAGAGGGGGAGTTGTGCTCCGACATGATAAGACACGGTCGTATGCTGTCAGGAGGAAAAGTGAAAAAAAATCCTTTCTTGGTTGGGAAGTCCTACCACACCCTACTTACTGGACATCGCACTATGAGACTACCATTGGTTTCGATCACTAGAATATATCGGTAGTGTAATGGCAAAGGGGTATATCTGTCAAATTTTTAATTTTCTAAGTTTGTTCCACAAAATGTCTAAAACAGTGTATTCCATAATCTGGCAAAAGGATATAGCTGTAGTTGCAATACATATTTAGTTTTATTCACAAAAAAAATACAAAAAAAACAAATGAGTTACGTTTGTTTTTTCTCTCCTATAAAATTTGGTCTGAGACAGATATACCCCTTTGCCTTTACACTACCGATATCTGAAGAAATATAATGTTCAGAAATGTAAACCATGTAAAAATAACCTTTGAATATGTTTCTCCACAGGCAATCAAGATTTTTATAAAACTGGCGTCTTGTTTTTTCGAGGTGGCAATAAGTGAAAGATAATGAAGGAAACTATATCACTCAATATTTTTTTCTTTTCTTTATTTTAAACAAAAAAAGAACGAACTTTCGGGTACCCCTAATATATATGTTAAACTTTGGCTAAGCAGCGTCAGAACAAAAAAGGTTGGGAACCTATGTCATGCAATATTATCCAGGTATTTCACTTCAAAATGGACGTTATGTTGTATTTTATTTAAAACTTTAAATACATTTTTAAATATATTCATATTAGTACTATATCAGTCAAGTTAGCAAGCCTACGCAATGCGCTGTCATAGTCTGTTCGCGCGATGTAAACTGAAGTTTTCAGACAAGATTTTTAATACAACTTAAATTTGAATCATCACTTTGAATATATTTTTAAAGTTTTTTTATAAATACAATACAACGTCCAATTTTATGTGTAAAATGTCCAATTTGAATACTAAAAAGACCAATTTAATATGTAAGGCGTCCAATTTGGTCTGTAAAACGTTTTATTTGACCATGACATGACATGAAGTAAAAAACCTCTAAAATTTTATTTTGTCATTTTTAATGCTTTGCACTTACTTGAGAATGGGTACACATATCGCTCACTCCTTTCAAGAACGTCACAAATCAAAAAGCGTCAATTTTCAGTTATGCGCGTTTTCGGAATGCCCAAAAAATCTACTATATCCCAGCAAAAGACGCATAATTT